>NC_133201.1:27868797-27951297 GCF_958299795.1 Porites lutea | reverse complement strand
GATCAGCACATTCACGTACAATTTTAGCAGAAATATTATCAAGACCAGTTGCTTTAGATCTACATAATTTGTTTAGATGTGAGAAAACAATGCTGCAGTTAGTCGAGGAGAAGCTGAAATTGTTGTTATTTACCTTTATATTATTGATATAACTTGAATTATTTTCAGCAGTTAGAGGTATTTCATTAGCAAGTCTGGGCCCAATTGTTGAAAAATGGTCATTAAAAGCATCAGAAAGCTCACTAGAATTAGAGATAATGGTATCATTCAATTTCAGTTCCTTCACCGTTGTATTATTCACACGACGGGATGTAAGCTCATTAAAGGTTTGCCACGTTTTTCGAGGATTACCCTTAGATTGAATAAATGCATTAGAATAATAAGATGCTTTAGAAATTTTGATGTCATTGTTTATTATATTTCGCAACTTTTTGTACCTTTTCCAATCGTGTGGATCATTCGATGTAATTGCTTTTCTTTTGGCAGCATCACGATCACGCATGCCTTTCTTTAATTCTGAATTGATCCAGGGTGCTTTATTTGTTCTAGTACGTCTAGTTTGGAGTGGCGCATGAATATTAACAATATCCAAAAATTTCGTTTTCCAGTTAGTCCACAAAACATTTGGATCTTCAGAAACATTACAGGACCAGTCTTGCTGGGCGATATCGTTCCGAAAACTCTCTCTATTAAAATTTTGGAAATTTCTATAAGAAATGGTTGAGTGCCCTTTTGAAGGAAAAGTGAGAGATAATTTCCTATAAACGTAAATAAGGCTATGATCGCTGATACCAATATGAGAGACTCCGGAACAGACTACCCTGTCAGTATAGTTTGTATAAATTAAATCAATTAATGTTGAAGAGGATTCCGTTATGCGAGTAGGTTCAGTTATAAGCTGTTGAAGCCCAAATAAATCAGAAATTTCACATAAGCGTCGAGTATTTAAATCAAATTGTGCAGAGGCCAGGTTACAGTTTAAATCACCTAGCAGATAATATTCTAGGCCGAGGGAATCTAATTTCTCAAGAAATGATTCGTAAGGTAAAAATAAATCAATTGAGGAGCAAGGAGGTCTGTACCAAGTGGCTATCAGAAATGGCCTGGAGTTTGGTTTCCGAATCTCTATACATAAATTTTCAAGACTGGGTGCATTCAAATCAGAGCGAACTCCAAAATTAATCGAGGTTTTTATATAAAAACCTACTCCTCCTCCTTGTCTGTTTCTATCACGACGAATAAATTCATAGCCTGGTATTTGGACCTCACAACTATTGATAGAGTCATCAAGTTTAGTTTCATTAATTGAGAGAATATCAATGGAGCGATCGGCAAGGAGAATTCTTAGTTCATCAATATGCTTTGTAAGACTATTAATGTTTAAACCTGCAATTTTAAAACCACGACCAGAAGGAAGAAAATCAGAGAGAATTGTACTTTCAAATGAATCAACGTTTTGATTAGGAATACCTGATGATACGTCACTCGGTTGAGAAGCTAGCGTGGGCGTCTCCTGTTGCGAGCTGGAGAGGGAAGGTTTCCCAGTTCCATCAGAAGCTTTACCAGTTGTTGGATAGCTGAGGACTGAAAACCCTTAAGAGACTGATTATACTTGCCAGAACCAGATCTTAAAAACTTAATAAATTGCACGGCCAGCAATGACGAACCTTTGGCATTCAGATGAAGTCTACTACCATTTAATGCTGAGGCGTCAATAACCGAATTATCAATATAAGTAAAGTTATTATCTACTGCTGTGAGCTTGACCCTCTCATTAACTTCAATGCGTTTAGCATCGACGTTGATATCTTCTCTGTAGACTATACCCGAGAGACCAATGCTTGAGTTAGGAAACTTGCTCTTCACCTTCAATACAAGGCTCTTGATATCGGCGACACATGAATCGGCAGACTCCGACGGAAGATTGTTGGTGCCAGTATGGATGATGACGTGAGAAGGATCCGCGGATGCAACAGCGATGTTGTCAACAGCTTCAGCTATTTCAGCAGTGGTTTTCCCGGGATATGAGAATTTATGTACATGTCTTTGCGAAAGCTTTTTTGGATCAATGTGTTTTATCATTGAGTCACCAATAAGCACTATGGGTCTTGTCTTTCCGACTTCACCGCTTTTTGAGTTATTTGCACTAACTCGAGAGGTATTTGCGTGCGCTCCAGACTGATGCAGTGGCATCTCAGAGGATACTTGACTCGAAGGAGAAGAGACAAGTAAGGCCTGATAGCGGTTATGACTAGTTGGAATTGAATCAAATGCCCGGCTCGCTTCAGATGAATCAACATGTGAATGTTGCTGTTGCTGTTGTTGGCAGATCCAGCGATGTAACGATCCAGCGATCTACAGATTCAGCGATTTACAGATCCAGCGATCTTTACATCCAGCGATCTACCGATCCAGCGATCTACGAATCCAGCAATCTATAGATCCAGCGATCTATAGATCTACCGATCTACATATCCACCAATCTACCGATCCAGCGATCTACAGATCCAGCGATCTACAGACCCAGCGATATAGCAATCCAGCGATCTACAGATCCAGCGATCTACCGATCCAGCGATCTACCGATCCAGCGAGCAACAGATCCAGCGATCTACTGATCCAGCGATCTACAGACCCAGCGATGTAACGATCCAGCGATCTACAGATCTAGCGATTTACAGATCCAGCGATCTATACGTCCAGCGATCTACCGATCCAGCGATCTACTGATCCAGCGATCTAGAGATCCAGCGATCTAACGATCCAGCGATCTACAGATCTAGATATCTATCGATCCAGCGATCTATAGATCCAACGATCTACAGCTCAAGCGATCTACCCATCCAGCGATCTAGAGATCCACAGATCCAGCGATCTGACAATCGAGCGATCTATAGATCCAGCGAACTACAGCTTCAGCGATCTACCGATCTAGCGATCTACTGATCCAGTGATCTACAGATCCAGCGATCTATAGATCCAGCGATCTATAGATCTAGCGATCTACAGATCCAGCGATCTATAAATCCAGCGATCTTACGACCCAGCGATCTATACATCCAGCGATCTACAGCTCCAGCGATCTACCGATCCAGCGATCTAACGATCAAGCGATCTGTAGATCCAGCGATTTACAGCTCCAGCGATCTACCGATCCAGCGATCTACCGATCGAGCGATCTACAGATCGAGCGATTTAACGATCCAGCGATCTACAGATCCAGCGATCTTCCGATCCAGCGATCTACCGATCCAGCGATCTAACGATCCAGCGATCTAACGATCCAGCGATCTACAGCTCTAGCGATCTACAGATCCAGCGATCTACAGATCCAGCGATCTACAAATCTACGGATCCAACGATCAAACAATCCAGCGATCTATAGATCCAACGATCTGCAGCTCCAGCGATCTACCGATCGAGCGATCTACAAATCCAGCGATCTATAGATCCAGCGATCTATAGATGTGGCAATCTACATATCAAGCAATATACCGATCCAGCAATCTACCGATCCAGCTATCTACAGATCAAGCGATCTATAGATCGAGCTATCTATAGATCCAGCGATCTACCGATCCAGCAATCTACCGATCCATCTATCTAGAGATCCAGCGATCTATAGATCCAGCGCTCTACCGATCTACAGATCCAGCGATCTAGAAATCCAGCGATCTACAGATCCAGCGATCTACTGATCCAGCGATCTACAGACTCAGCGATGTAACGATCCAGCGACCTACAGATCCAGCGATTTACAGATCCAGCGATCTATACGTCCAGCGATCTACCGATCCAGCGATCTACTGATCCAGCGATCTAGAGATCCAGCGATCTAACGATCCAGCGATCTAAAGATCTAGATATCTATCGATCCAGCGATCTATAGATCCAACGATCTACAGCTCAAGCGATCTACCGATTCAGCGATCTAGAGATCTACAGATCCAGCGATCTGACCATCCAGCGATCTATAGATCCAGCGATCTACCGATCCAGCAATCTACCGATCCATCTATCTAGAGATCCAGCGATCTATAGATCCAGCGATCTATAGATCCAGCGATCTACCGATCTACAGATCCAGCGATCTAGAAATCCAGCGATCTACCGATCCAGCGATATTACGATCCAGCGATCTACAGTTCCAGCGATCTACAGATCCAGCGATCTACAGATCCAGCGATCTACAGATCCAGCGATCTACCGATCCAGCGGTCTACCGATCCAGCGATCTACAGATCCAGCGATGTAACGATCCAGCGATCTACAGATCCAGCGACTTACAGATCCAGCGATTTATACATCCAGCGATCTATCGATCCAGCGATCTACGAATCCAGCAATCTATAGATCCAGCGATCTATAGATCTACCGATCTAGAGATCCACCAATCTACCGATCCAGCTAGCTACAGATCCAGCGATATATAGATCCAGCGATCTACCGATCTACAGATCCAGCGATCTACAAATACACCGATCTACTGATCCAGCGATCTTACGATCCAGCGATCTACAGCTCTAGCGATCTAACGATCCAACGATCCATAGATCCAGCGATCTACAGCTCCAGCGATCTACCGATCCAGCGATCAAAAGATCCAGCGATCTACTGATCCACCGATCTACAGATCCAGCGATATACCGATAAATTGATCAACAGATCCAGCGATCTACTGATCCAGCAATTTACAGATCCAGCGATCTACAGATCAAGGGATCTACCGATCCAGCGATCTACGAATCCAGCGATCTATAGATCCAGCGATCTATAGATCTAGGGATCTACAGATCCGGCAATCTACCGATCCAGCGATCTATACATCCAGCGATCTATAGATCTAGCGATCTACAGATCCAGCGATCTACAAATCCAGCGATCTACCGATCCAGCAACCCTACGACCCCGCGATCTATAGATCCACCGATCTACAGCTCCAGCGATCTACCGATCGAGCGATCTAACGATCAAGCGATCTATACATCCAGCGATCTACAGCTCCAGGGATCTACCGATCCAGCGATGTACAGATCCAGCGATCTACCGATCCAGCGATATAACGATCCAGCGATCTACAGATCTAGCGATCTACCGATCAAGCGATCTTCCGATCCAGTGATCTAACGATCCAGCGATCTACAGCTCTAGCGATCTACAGCTCCAGCGATCTACCGATCCAGCGATCTACAGATCCAGGGATCTACCGATCCAGCGATCTACAGATCCAGCGATGTAACGATCCAGCGATCTACAGATCCAGCGACTTACAGATCCAGCGATTTATACATCCAGCGATCTATCGATCCAGCGATCTACGAATCCAGCAATCTATAGATCCAGCGATCTATAGATCTACCGATCTAGAGATCCACCAATCTACCGATCCAGCTAGCTACAGATCCAGCGATATATAGATCCAGCGATCTACCGATCTACAGATCCAGCGATCTACAAATACACCGATCTACTGATCCAGCGATCTTACGATCCAGCGATCTACAGCTCTAGCGATCTAACGATCCAACGATCCATAGATCCAGCGATCTACAGCTCCAGCGATCTACCGATCCAGCGATCAAAAGATCCAGCGATCTACTGATCCACCGATCTACAGATCCAGCGATATACCGATAAATTGATCAACAGATCCAGCGATCTACTGATCCAGCAATTTACAGATCCAGCGATCTACAGATCAAGGGATCTACCGATCCAGCGATCTACGAATCCAGCGATCTATAGATCCAGCGATCTATAGATCTAGGGATCTACAGATCCGGCAATCTACCGATCCAGCGATCTATACATCCAGCGATCTATAGATCTAGCGATCTACAGATCCAGCGATCTACAAATCCAGCGATCTACCGATCCAGCAACCCTACGACCCCGCGATCTATAGATCCACCGATCTACAGCTCCAGCGATCTACCGATCGAGCGATCTAACGATCAAGCGATCTATACATCCAGCGATCTACAGCTCCAGGGATCTACCGATCCAGCGATGTACAGATCCAGCGATCTACCGATCCAGCGATATAACGATCCAGCGATCTACAGATCTAGCGATCTACCGATCAAGCGATCTTCCGATCCAGTGATCTAACGATCCAGCGATCTACAGCTCTAGCGATCTACAGCTCCAGCGATCTACCGATCCAGCGATCTACAGATCCAGGGATCTACCGATACCAGCGATCTACAGATCCAGCGATCTACAGATCTACAGATCCAGCGATCTAACAATCCTGCGATCTATAGATCCAGCGATCTACAGCTCCAGCGATCTACAAATCCAGCGATCTATAGATCCAGCGATCTATAGATCCAGCGATCTATAGATCCAGCAATCTACCGATCCAGCGATCTACCGATCCAGCGATCTACCGATCCAGCGATCTATCGATCCATTGATCTACAGATCCAGTAATCTACCGATCCATCTATCTACAGATCCAGCGATCTACCGATCTACAGATCCAGCGATCTAAAAATCCAGCGATCTACCGATCCACCGATCTACAGATCCAGCGATCTATATATCAAGCGATCTATAGATCCAGCGATCTACGGATCCAGCGATCTACTGATCCAGCGATCTACAGATCCATCGATCTACCGATCCATCGATCTACCGATCCAGCGATCTACAGATCCAGCGATCTAACGATCCAACGATATATAGGTCCAGCGATCTATAGCTCCAGCGATCTACCGATCCAGCGATCTACAGATCGAGCGATATAACGATCCAGCGATCTATAGATCCAGCGGTCTACAGGTCCAGCGATCTACTGATCCAGCGATCAACCGATCCAGCGATCTACCGATCCAGCGATCTATACGTCCAGCGATCTACAGATGCGGCGATCTACCTATCCAGCGATCTACAGATCCAGAGATCTATCGATCCAGCGATCTATAGATCATGCAATCTACAACTCCAGCGATCTACCGATCCAGCGATCTACAGATCTCCAGATCCAGCGATCTATAGATCCAGCGATCTACAGCTCCAGCGATCTACCGATCCAGCGATCAACCGATCCAGCGATCTACAGATCAAGCGATCTAACGATCCAGCGATCTATAGATCCAGCGATCTACAGCTCCAGCGATCTACCGATCCAGCGATCTAAAGATCCAGGGATCTATAGATCCAGCGATCTACAGCTCTAGCGATGTACCGATCCAGAGATCTATCGATCCAGCGATCTATAGATCCAGTGATCTACAGCTCAAGCGATCTACCGATTCAGCGATCTAGACATCTACAGATCCAGCGATCTGACAACCCAGCGATCTATAGATCCAGCGATCTACAGCTTCAGCGATCTACCGATCTTGCGATCTACTGATCCAGCGATCTATAGATTCAGCGATCTATAGATCCAGCGATCTATAGATCTAGCATTCTACAGATCCAGCAATCTACCGATCCAGCTATCTACAGATCCAGCGATCTATAGATCCAACGATCTATAGATCCAGCGATCTACAGCTCCAGCGATCTACTGATCCAGCGATCTAGAGATCCAGCGAGGTAACGATCCAGCGATCTTCCGATCCATCGATCTAAAGATCCAGCGATCTATAGATCCAGTGATATACATCTCCAGAGATCTACAGATCCAGTGTTCTACCGATCCAGCGATCTACAAATCCAGCAATCTAACGATCCAGCGATCTACAGATCCAAAGATCTATCGATCCAGCGATCTATAGATCGTGCAATCTACAGCTCCAGCGATCTACAGATCTCCAGATCCAGCGATCTAACAATCCAGCGATCTAACAATCCAGCGATCTATAGATCCAGCGATCTACAGCTCCAGCGATCTACCGATCCAGCGATCAACCGATCCAGCGATCAACCGATCCAGCGATCTACAGATCCAGCGATCTATAGATGTAGCGATCTATACGTCCAGCGATCTACAGATCCGGCGATCTACCGATCCAGCGATCAACCGATCCAGCCATCTACAGATCCAGCGGTCTATAGATGTAGCGATCTATAGATGTAGCGATCTATACGTCCAGCGATCTACAGATCCAGCGATCTACCGATCCAGCGATCTACAGATCAAGCGATCTAACGATCCAGCGATCTATAGATCCAGCGATCTACAGCTCCAGCGATCTACCGATCCAGCGATCTAAAGATCCAGGGATCTATAGATCCAGCGATCTACAGCTCTACCGATGTACCGATCCAGAGATCTATCGATCCAGCGATCTATAGATCCAGTGATCTACAGCTCAAGCGATCTACCGATTCAGCGATCTAGAGATCTACAGATCCAGCGATCTGACAATCCAGCGATCTATAGATCCAGCGATCTACAGCTTCAGCGATCCACCGATCTTGCGATCTACTGATCCAGCGATCTATAGATTCAGCGATCTATAGATCCAACGATCTATAGATCTAGCATTCTACAGATCCAGCAATCTACCGATCCAGCTATCTACAGATCCAGTGATCTATAGATCCAGCAATCTATAGATTCAGCGATGTACAGATCCAGCGATCTACCGATCCAGCGATCTATACGTCCAGCGATCTACAGATCCGGCGATCTACCGATCCAGCGATCTACAGATCCAGAGATCTATCGATCCAGCGATCTATACGTCCAGCGATCTACAGATCCGCCGATCTACCGATCCAGCGATCTACAGATCCAGAGATCTATCTATCCAGCGATCTATAGATCTTGCAATCTACAGCTCCAGCGATCTACAGATCTCCAGATCCAGCGATCTAACAATCCAGCGATTTAACAATCCAGCGATCTATAGATCCAGCGATCTACAGCTCCAGCGATCTACCGATCCAGGGATCAACCGATCCAGCGATCTACAGATCCAGCGATCCATAGATGTAGCGATCTATAAGTCCAGCGATCTACAGATCCAGCGATCTACCGATCCAGCGATCTAACGATCCAGCGATCTATAGATCCAGCGATCTACAGCTCCAGCGATCTACTGATCCAGCGATATAAAGATCCAGGGATCTATAGATCCAGCGATCTACAGCTCCAGCGATGTACCGATCCAGAGATCTATCGATCCAACGATCTATAGATCCAGTGATCTACAGCTCAAGCGATCTACCGATTCAGCGATCTAGAGATCTACAGATCCAGCGATCTGACAATCCAGCGATCTATAGATCCAGCGATCTACAGCTTCAGCGATCTACCGATCTTGCGATCTACTGATCCAGCGATCTACAGATTCAGCGATCTATAGATCCAGCGATCTATAGATCCAGCGATCTATAGATCTAGCATTCTACAGATCCAGCAATCTACCCATCCAGCTATCTACAGATCCAGCGATCTATAGATCCAGCAATCTATAGATTCAGCGATGTACAGATCCAGCGATCTACCGATCCAGCGATCTATACGTCCAGCGATCTGCAGATCCGGCGATCTACCGATCCAGCGATCTACAGATCCAGAGATCTATCGATCCAGCGATCTATAGATCATGCAATCTACAGCTCCAGCGATCTACCGATCTAGCGATCTACAGATCTCCAGATCCAGCGACCTAACAATCCAGCGATCTATAGATCCAGCGATCTACAGCTCCAGCGATCTACTAATCCAGCGATCTATAGATCCAGCGATCTATAGATCCAGCGATCTATAGATGCAACGATCTATAGATCTAGGGATCTACAGATTTAGCAATCTACCGCTCCAGCGATCTATACATCCAGCGATCTATAGATTTAGCGATCTACAGATCCAGCGATCTACAAATCCAACGATCTACCGATCCAGCGTCCCTACCACCCTGCGATCTATAGATCCACCGATCTACAGCTCCAGCGATCTACCGATCCAGCGATCTAACGATCAAGCGATCTATACATCCAGCGATCTACAGCTCCAGCGATCTACCGATCCAGCGATGTACAGATCCAGCGATCTACCGATCCATCGATTTAACGATCCAGCGATCTACAGATCTAGCGATCTACCGATCCAGCGATCTTCCGATCCAGCGATCTAACGATCCAGCGATCTACAGCTCTAGCGATCTACAGCTGCAGCGATCTACCGATCCAGCGATCTACCGATGCAGCGATCTACAGATTCAACGATCTATAGATCCAGCGAGCTATACATCCAGCGATCTACTGGTCCGCCGATCTACCGATCCAGCGATCTGCCGATCCACTGATCTACAGATCAAGCGATCTGCCGAACCAGTGATCTACAGATCAAGCGATCTACCGATCCAGCGATCTACTGATCCAGCGATCTACAGATCCAGCTATCTACGGATCCAGCGATCTATAGATCCAGCGATCTACCGATCTACAGATCCAGCGATCTACAAATCCAGCGATCTACTGATCCAGCGATCTTACGATCCAGCGATTTACAGCTCCAGCGATCTACCGATCCAGCGATCAACAGATCCAGCGATCTACTGATCCACCGATCTACAGATCCAGCGATCTACCGATAAATTGATCAACAGATCCAGCGATCTACTGATCCAGCAATTTACAGATCCAGCGATGTAACGATCCAGCGATCTAAAAATCCAGCGATCTATAGATCCAGCGATCTACATCTCCAGTGATCTACCGATCCAGCGATCTACAGATCAAGCGATCTACCGATCCAGCGATCTACGAATCCAGCGACCTATAGATCCAACGATCTATAGATCTAGCGATCTACAGATCCAGGAATCTACCGATCCAGCTATCTACAGATCTAGCTATTTATAGATCGAGCGAACTACCGATCTACAGATCCAGCGATCTACAAATCCAGCGATGTACCGATCCAGCGCTCTTACGATCCAGCGATCTACAGCTCCAGCGATCTAACGATCCAACGATCTATAGATCCAGCGATCTACAGCTCCAGTGATCTACTGATCCAGCGATCTAGAGATCCAGCGAGGTAACGATCCAGCGATCTTCCGATCCATCGATCTAAAGATCCAGCGATCTATAGATCCAGTGATATACATCTCCAGCGATCTACCGATCCAGAGATCTACAGATCCAGTGATCTACCGATCCAGCGATCTACAAATCCAGCAATCTAACGATCCAGCGATCTACAGATCCAAAGATCTATCGATCCAGCGATCTATAGATCATGCAATGTACAGCTCCAGCGATCTACCGATCCAGCGATCTACAGATCTACAGATCCAGCGATCTAACAATACAGCGATCTATAGATCCAGCGATCTACAGCTCCAGCGATCTACCGATCCATCGATCTACCGATCCAGCCATCTACAGATCCATCGATCTATAAATCCAGCGATCTATAGATCTAGCAATCTACCGATCGAGCAATCTACCGATCCAGCGATCTACAGATCCAGCGATCTAACGATCCAGCGATCTACAGATCCAGAGATCTATCGATCCAGCGATCTATAGATCCAGCGATCTACAGCTCAAGCGATCTACCGATCCAGCGATCTTACGATTAAGCGATCTATACATCCAGCGATCTACAGCTCCAGCGATCTCCCGATCCAGCGATGTACAGATCCAGCGATCTACCGATCCAGCGATTTAACGATCCAGCGATCTACATATCTAGCGATCTACCGATCCAGCGATCTTCCAATCCAGCGATCTAACGATCCAGCGATCTACAGCTCTAGCGATCTACAGCTCCAGCGATGTACCGATCCAGCGATCTACCGATGCAGCATTCTACAGATCCAGCAATGTACCTTTCCAGCTATCTACAGATCCAGCGATCTATAGATCCAGCAATCTATATATTCACCGATCTACAGCTCCAGCGATCTACCGATCCAGCGATCTACAGATCCAGGGATCTACCGATCCAGCGATTTAACGATCCAGCGATCTACAGATCTAGCGATCTACCGATCCAGCGATCTTCCGATCCAGCGATCTAACGATCCAGCGATCTACAGCTCTAGCGATCAACAGATCCAGCGATCTACTGATCCAGCGATCTAGAGATACAGCGATGTAACGATCCAGCGATCTATAGATCCAGCGATCTACCGATCTACAGATCCAGCGATCTACAAATCCAGCGATCTACTGATCCAGCCATCTAGAGATCCAGCGATGTAACCATCCAGCGATCTACAGATCCAGCGATCTACCGATCCAGCGATCTACCGAACCAGCGATCTACCGATCCAGCGATCTATAGATCCAGCGATCTATAGCTCCAGCGATCTACCGATCCAGCGATCTACAAATCCAGCGATCTACCGATCCAGCGATCTATAGATCCAGCGATCTATAGATCCAGCGATCTACAGCTCCAGCGATCTACCGATTCAGCGATCAACAGATCCAGCGATCTATAGATCCAGCAATCTACCGATCCAGCGATCTTCCGAACCAGCGATCTACCGATCCAGCGATCTACAGAACCAGCGATCAACAGATCCAGTGATCTACTGATCCAGCGATCTAGAGATACAGCGATGTAACGATCCAGCGATCTATACATCCAGCGATCTACCGATCTACAGATCCAGCGATCTACAAATCCAGCGATCTACTGATCCAGCGATCTACCGATCCAGCGATCTTCCGAAGCAGCGATCTACCGAACCAGCGATCTACCGATCCAGCGATCTATAGATCCAGCGATCTATAGATCTAGCGATCTACAGATCCACCAATCTACCGATCCAGCGATCTACAGATCCAGCGATCTACCGATCCAGCGATCTACCGAACAAGCGATCTACCGATCCAGCGATCTATAAATCCAGCGATCTATAGATCTAGCGATCTACAGATCCAGCGATATATCGATCCAGCGATCTATAGATCCAGCGATCTATAGCTCCAGCGATCTACCGATCCAGCGATCTACAGATCCAGCGATCTAAGGATCCAGCAATCTATAGATCCATTGATCTACAGCTCCAGCGAACTACCGATTCAGCGATCTACAGATCCAGCGATCTATAGATCCAGCGATCTATAGATCAAGCGATCTACCGATCAAGCGATCTACCGAACCAGCGATCTACAGATTCAGCGATCTATAGATCCAGCGATCTATAGATCTAGCAATCTACAGATCCAGCAATCTACCGATCCAGCTATCTAAAGATCCAGCGATCTATAGATCCAGCGATCTACAACTCCTGCGATCTACCAATCCAGCGATCTTACGATCCAGCGATCTACAGCTCCAGCGATCTAACGATCCAACGATCTATTGATCCAGCGATCTACAGCTCCAGCGATCTACCGATCCAGCGATCAACAGATCCAGCGATCTACTGATCCACCGATCTACGGATCCAGCGATCTACCGATCCATTGATTAGCAGATCCAGCGATCTACTGATCCAGCGATTTACAGATCCAGCGATGTAACGATCCAGCGATCTACCGATCCAGCAATCTAAAGATCCAGCGATCTATAGATCCAGCGATCTACAGCTGCAGCGATCTACCGATCCAGCGATCTACAGATCCATAGATCTATCGATCCAGCAATCTATAGATCGAGCGATCTACAACTCAAGCGATCTACCGATCCAGCGATCTACAGATCTACAGATCCAGCGATCTGACAATCCAGCGATCTACAGCTTCAGCGATCTACCGATCTACCCATCTACCGATCCAGCGATCTACAGAGGCAGCGATGTAACAATCCAGCGATCTACAGATCCAGCGATTTACAGATACAGCGATCTATACATCCAGCGATCTACGAATCCACCAATCTACCGATCCAGCTATCTACGGATCCAGCTATCTATAGATAAAACGATCTACCGATCTACAGATCCAGCGATGTACAAATCCAGCGATCTACTGATCCAGGGATCTTACGATCCAGCGATCTACAGCTCTAGCGATCTAACGATCCAACGATCCATAGATCCAGCGATCTACAGCTCCAGCGATCTACCGATCCAGCGATCAACAGATCCAGCGATCTACTGATCTACCGATCTACAGATCCAGCGATCTACCGATAAATTGATCAACAGATCCAGCGAACTACTGATCCAGCAATTTACAGATCCAGCGATGTAACGATCCAGCGATCTAAAAATCCAGCGATCTATAGATCCAGCGATCTACATCTCCAGTGATCTACCGATCCAGCGATCTACAGATCAAGCGATCTACCGATCCAGCGATCTACGAATCCAGCGACCTATAGATCCAACGATCTATAGATCTAGCGATCTACAGATCCAGGAATCTACCGATCCAGCTATCTACAGATCTAGCGATTTATAGATCGAGCGAACTACCGATCTACAGATCCAGCGATCTACAAATCCAGCGATGTACCGATCCAGCGCTCTTACGATCCAGCGATCTACAGCTCCAGCGATCTAACGATCCAACGATCTATAGATCCAGCGATCTACAGCTCCAGCGATCTACTGATCCAGCGATCTAGAGATCCAGCGATGTAACGATCCAGCGATCTTCCAATCCATCGATCTAAAGATCCAGCGATCTATAGATCCAGTGATATACAGCTCCAGCGATCTACCGATCCAGAGATCTACAGATCCAGCGATCTACCGATCCAGCGATCTACAGATCCAGCAATCTAACGATCCAGCGATCTACAGATCCAAAGATCTATCGATCCAGCGATCTATAGATCATGCAATGTACAGCTCCAGCGATCTACCGATCCAGCGATCTACAGATCTACAGATCCAGCGATCTAACAATACAGCGATCTATAGATCCAGCGATCTACAGCTCCAGCGATCTACCGATCCATCGATCTACCGATCCAGCCATCTACAGATCCATCGATCTATAAATCCAGCGATCTATAGATCTAGCAATCTACAGATCCAGCAATCTACCGATCCAGCGATCTACAGATCCAGCGATCTATAGATCCAGCGATCTACAGCTCCAGCGATCTACCGATCCAGCGATCTACAGATCCATGGATCTATAAATCCAGCGATCTATAGATCTAGCAATCTACAGATCCAGCAATCTACCGATCCAGCTATCTACAGATCCAGCGATCTATACATCCAGCGATCTACAGATCCGGCGATCTACCGATCCAGCAATCTACCGATCCAGCGATCTACAGATCCAGCGATCTATAGATCCAGCGATCTACAGCTCCAGTAATCTACCGATCCAGCGATCTACAGATCCAGCAATCTACCGATCCAGCTATCTACAGATCTAGCGATTTATAGATCGAGCGATCTACCGATCTACAGATCCAGCGATGTACCGATCCAGCGCTCTTACGATCCAGCGATCTAAAGCTCCAGCGATCTAACGATCCAACAATCTATAGATCCAGCGATCTACAGCTCCAGCGAGCTACCAATCCAGCGATCAACAGATCCAGCGATCTACTGATCCACCGATCTACAGATCCAGCGATCTACCGATAAATTAATCAACAGATCCAGCGATCTTCTGATCCAGCAATTTACAGATCCAGCGATCTACAGATCAAGCGATCTACCGATCCAGCGATCTACTGATCCAGCGATCTAGAGATCCAGCGATGTAACGATCCAGCGATCTACAGATCCAGCGATCTACCGATCCAGCGATCTACAGATCCAGCGATCTACCGATCCAGCGATCTACTGATCCAGCGATTTACAGTTCAATCGATGTAACGATCCAGCGATCTAACGATCCAGCGATCTAAAGATCCTGGGATCTGTAGATCCAGCGATCTATAGCTCCAGCGATCTACCGATCAAGCGATCTACAGATCCAGCGATCTACCGATCCAGCGATCTACAGATCCATCGATCTAACGATCCAGCGATCTACAGAACCAGAGATCTATCGATCCAGCGATCTATAGATTAAACGATCTACAGCTCAAGCGATCTACCGATCCAGCGATCTAGAGATCTACAGATCCAGCGATCTGACAATCCAGCGATCTATAGATCCAGCGATCTACAGCTTCAGCGATCTACTGATCTAGCGATCTACTGATCCAGCGATCTACAGATCCAGCGATCTATAGATCCAGCGATCTATAGATCTAGCGATCTACAGATCCAGCGATCTACAAATCCAGCGATCTTACGACCCAGCGATCTATACATCCAGCGATCTATAGCTCCAGCGATCTACCGATCCAGCGATCTAACGATCAAGCGATCTGTAGATCCAGCGATCTACCGATCCAGCGATCTACCGATCGAGCGATTTAACGATCCAGCGATCTACAGATCCAGCGATCTACCGATCCAGCGATCTACCGATCCAGCGATCTAACGATCCAGCGATCTACAGCTCTACCGATCTACAGATCCAGCGATTTACAGATCCAGCGATCTAACGATCCCGCGATCTACAGATCCAGCGATCTACAGATCTACAGATCCAACGATCAAACAATCCAGCGATCTATAGATCCAACGATCTGCAGCTCCAGCGATCTAGCGATCGAGCGATCTACAAATCAAGCGATCTATAGTTCTAGCAATCTACATATCAAGCAATCTACCGATCGAGCAATCTACCGATCCAGCTATCTAAAATTCAAGCGATCTATAGATCCCGCGATCTACCGATCCAGCAATCTACCGATCCAGCGATCTATAGATCTAGCGATGTACACATCCAGCAATCTACCGATCCATCTATCTAGAGATCCAGCGATCTATAGATCCAGCAAACTACCGATCTACAGATCCAGCGATCTAGAAATCCAGCGATCTACAGATCCAGCGATATTACGATCCAGCGATCTACAGGTCCAGCGATCTACAGATCCAGCGATCTACCGATCCAGCGATCTACAGATCCAGCGATCTACAGATCCAGCGATCTACCGATCCAGCGATCTACTGATCCAGCGATTTACAGTTCCATCGATGTAACGATCCAGCGATCTACCGATCCAGCGATCTAGAGATCCTGGGATCTGTAGATCCAGCGATCTACAGCTCCAGCGATCTACCGATCCAGCGATCTACAGATCCAGCGATCTACCGATCCAGCGATCTACAGATCCATCGATCTAACGATCCAGCGATCTACAGAACCAGAGATCTATCGATCCAGCGATCTATAGATTAAACGATCTACAGCTCAAGCGATCTACCGATCCAGCGATCTAGAGATCTACAGATCCAGCGATCTGACAATCCAGCGATCTATAGATCCAGCGATCTACAGCTTCAGCGATCTACTGATCTAGCGATCTACTGATCCAGCGATCTACAGATCCAGCGATCTATAGATCCAGCGATCTACAAATCCAGCGATCTTACGACCCAGCGATCTATACATCCAGCGATCTACAGCTCCAGCGAACTACCGATCCAGCGATCTAACGATCAAGCGATCTGTAGATCCAGCGATCTACCGATCCAGCGATCTACCGATCGAGCGATCTATAGATCGAGCGATTTAACGATCCAGCGATCTACAGATGCAGCGATCTACCGATCCAGCGATCTACCGATCCAGCGATCTAACGATCCAGCGATCTACAGCTCTACCGATCTACAGATCCAGCGATTTACAGATCCAGCGATCTAACGATCCAGCGATCTACAGATCCAGCGATCTACAGATCTACAGATCCAATGATCAAACAATCCTGCGATCTATAGATCCAACGATCTGCAGCTCCAGCGATCTAGCGATCGAGCGATCTACAAATCCAGCGATCTATAGTTCTAGCAATCTACATATCAAGCAATCTACCGATCGAGCAATCTACCGATCCAGCTATCTACAATTCAAGCGATCTATAGATCCCGCGATCTACCGATCCAGCAATCTACCGTTCCAGCGATCTATAGATCTAGCGATGTACACATCCAGCAATCTACCGATCCATCTATCTAGAGATCCAGCGATCTACCGATCTACAGATCCAACGATCTAGAAATCCAGCGATCTACCGATCCAGCGATATTACGATCCAGCAATCTACAGATCCAGCGATCTACAGATCCAGCGATCTACCGATCCAGCGATCTACCGATCCAGCGATCTACCGATCCAGCGATCTACCGATCCAGCGATCAACAGATCCAGCGGTCTACTGATCCAGCGATCTACAGATCCAGCGATGTAACGATCCAGCCATCTACAGATTCAGCGATTTACAGATCCAGCGATCTATACATCCAGCGATCTACCGATCCAGCGATCTACGAATCCAGCAATCTATAGATCCAGCGATCTATAGATCTACCGATCTACATATCCACCAATCTACCGATCCAGCGATCTACAGATCCAGCGATCTACAGACCCAGCGATCTAGCAATCCAGCGATCTACAGATCCAGCGATCTACCGATCCAGCGATCTACCGATCCAGCGAGCAACAGATCCAGCGATCTACTGATCCAGCGATCTACAGACCCAGCGATGTAACGATCCAGCGATCTACAGATCCAGCGATTTACAGATCCAGCGATCTATACGTCCAGCGATCTACCGATCCAGCGATCTACTGATCCAGCGATCTAGAGATCCAGCGATCTAACGATCCAGCGATCTACAGATCTAGATATCTATCGATCCAGCGATCTATAGATCCAACGATCTACAGCTCAAGCGATCTACCGATTCAGCGATCTAGAGATCTACAGATCCAGCGATCTGACAATCCAGCGATCTATAGATCCAGCGATCTACAGCTTCAGCGATCCACCGATCTTGCGATCTACTGATCCAGCGATCTACAGATTCAGCGATCTATAGATCCAGCGATCTATAGATCTAGCATTCTACAGATCCAGCAATCTACCGATCCAGCTATCTACAGATCCAGTGATCTATAGATCCAGCAATCTATAGATTCAGCGATGTACAGATCCAGCGATCTACCGATCCAGCGATCTATACGTCCAGCGATCTACAGATCCGGCGATCTACCGATCCAGCGATCTACAGATCCAGAGATCTATCGATCCAGCGATCTATACGTCCAGCGATCTACAGATCCGCCGATCTACCGATCCAGCGATCTACAGATCCAGAGATCTATCTATCCAGCGATCTATAGATCTTGCAATCTACAGCTCCAGCGATCTACAGATCTCCAGATCCAGCGATCTAACAATCCAGCGATTTAACAATCCAGCGATCTATAGATCCAGCGATCTACAGCTCCAGCGATCTACCGATCCAGGGATCAACCGATCCAGCGATCTACAGATCCAGCGATCCATAGATGTAGCGATCTATAAGTCCAGCGATCTACAGATCCAGCGATCTACCGATCCAGCGATCTACAGATCAAGCGATCTAACGATCCAGCGATCTATAGATCCAGCGATCTACCGATCCAGCGATCTAAAGATCCAGGGATCTATAGATCCAGCGATCTACAGCTCCAGCGATGTACCGATCCAGAGATCTATCGATCCAGCGATCCATAGATCCAGTGATCTACAGCTCAAGCGATCTACCGATTCAGCGATCTAGAGATCTACAGATCCAGCGATCTGACAATCCAGCGATCTATAGATCCAGCGATCTACAGCTTCAGCGATCTACCGATCTTGCGATCTACTGATCCAGCGATCTACAGATTCAGCGATCTACAGATCCAGCGATCTATAGATCCAGCAATCTATATATTCACCGATCTACAGCTCCAGCGATCTACCGATCCAGCGATCTACAGATCCAGGGACCTACCGATCCAGCGATTTAACGATCCAGCGATCTACAGATCTAGCGATCTACCGATCCAGCGATCTTCCGATCCAGCGATCTAACGATCCAGCGATCTACAGCTCTAGCGATCAACAGATCCAGCGATCTACTGATCCAGCGATCTAGAGATACAGCGATGTAACGATCCAGCGATCTATAGATCCAGCGATCTACCGATCTACAGATCCAGCGATCTACAAATCCAGCGATCTACTGATCCAGCCATCTAGAGATCCAGCGATGTAACCATCCAGCGATCTACAGATCCAGCGATCTACCGATCCTGCGATCTACCGAACCAGCGATCTACCGATCCAGCGATCTATAGATCCAGCGATCTATAGCTCCAGCGATCTACCGATCCAGCGATCTACAAATCCAGCGATCTACCGATCCAGCGATCTATAGATCCAGCGATCTATAGATCCAGCGATCTACAGCTCCAGCGATCTACCGATTCAGCGATCAACAGATCCAGCGATCTATAGATCCAGCAATCTACCGATCCAGCGATCTTCCGAACCAGCGATCTACCGATCCAGCGATCTACAGAACCAGCGATCAACAGATCCAGTGATCTACTGATCCAGCGATCTAGAGATACAGCGATGTAACGATCCAGCGATCTATACATCCAGCGATCTACCGATCTACAGATCCAGCGATCTACAAATCCAGCGATCTACTGATCCAGCGATCTACCGATCCAGCGATCTTCCGAAGCAGCGATCTACCGAACCAGCGATCTACCGATCCAGCGATCTATAGATCCAGCGATCTATAGATCTAGCGATCTACAGATCCACCAATCTACCGATCCAGCGATCTACAGATCCAGCGATCTACCGATCCAGCGATCTACCGAACAAGCGATCTACCGATCCAGCGATCTATAAATCCAGCGATCTATAGATCTAGCGATCTACAGATCCAGCGATATATCGATCCAGCGATCTATAGCTCCAGCGATCTACCGATCCAGCGATCTACAGATCCAGCGATCTAAGGATCCAGATATCTATAGATCCATTGATCTACAGCTCCAGCGAACTACCGATTCAGCGATCTACAGATCCAGCGATCTATAGATCCAGCGATCTATAGATCAAGCGATCTACCGATCAAGCGATCTACCGAACCAGCGATCTACAGATTCAGCGATCTATAGATCCAGCGATCTATAGATCTAGCAATCTACAGATCCAGCAATCTACCGATCCAGCTATCTAAAGATCCAGCGATCTATAGATCCAGCGATCTATAGATCTAGCAATCTACAGATCCAGCAATCTACCGATCCAGCTATCTAAAGATCCAGCGATCTATAGATCCAGCGATCTACAACTCCTGCGATCTACCAATCCAGCGATCTTACGATCCAGCGATCTACAGCTCCAGCGATCTAACGATCCAACGATCTATTGATCCAGCGATCTACAGCTCCAGCGATCTACCGATCCAGCGATCAACAGATCCAGCGATCTACTGATCCACCGATCTACGGATCCAGCGATCTACCGATCCATTGATTAGCAGATCCAGCGATCTACTGATCCAGCGATTTACAGATCCAGCGATGTAACGATCCAGCGATCTACCGATCCAGCAATCTAAAGATCCAGCGATCTATAGATCCAGCGATCTACAGCTGCAGCGATCTACCGATCCAGCGATCTACAGATCCATAGATCTATCGATCCAGCAATCTATAGATCGAGCGATCTACAACTCAAGCGATCTACCGATCCAGCGATCTACAGATCTACAGATCCAGCGATCTGACAATCCAGCGATCTACAGCTTCAGCGATCTACCGATCTACCCATCTACCGATCCAGCGATCTACAGAGCCAGCGATGTAACAATCCAGCGATCTACAGATCCAGCGATTTACAGATACAGCGATCTATACATCCAGCGATCTACCGATCCAGCGATCTACGAATCCACCAATCTACCGATCCAGCTATCTACGGATCCAGCTATCTATAGATAAAACGATCTACCGATCTACAGATCCAGCGATCTACAAATCCAGCGATCTACTGATCCAGGGATCTTATGATCCAGCGATCTACAGCTCTAGCGATCTAACGATCCAACGATCCATAGATCCAGCGATCTACAGCTCCAGCGATCTACCGATCCAGCGATCAACAGATCCAGCGATCTACTGATCTACCGATCTACAGATCCAGCGATCTACCGATAAATTGATCAACAGATCCAGCGAACTACTGATCCAGCAATTTACAGATCCAGCGATGTAACGATCCAGCGATCTAAAAATCCAGCGATCTATAGATCCAGCGATCTACATCTCCAGTGATCTACCGATCCAGCGATCTACAGATCAAGCGATCTACCGATCCAGCGATCTACGAATCCAGCGACCTATAGATCCAACGATCTATAGATCTAGCGATCTACAGATCGAGGAATCTACCGATCCAGCTATCTACAGATCTAGCGATTTATAGATCGAGCGAACTACAGATCTACAGATCCAGCGATCTACAAATCCAGCGATGTACCGATCCAGCGCTCTTACGATCCAGCGATCTACAGCTCCAGCGATCTAACGATCCAACGATCTATAGATCCAGCGATCTACAGCTCCAGCGATCTACTGATCCAGCGATCTAGAGATCCAGCGATGTAACGATCCAGCGATCTTCCAATCCATCGATCTAAAGATCCAGCGATCTATAGATCCAGTGATATACAGCTCCAGCGATCTACCGATCCAGAGATCTACAGATCCAGCGATCTACCGATCCAGCGATCTACAGATCCAGCAATCTAACGATCCAGCGATCTACAGATCCAAAGATCTATCGATCCAGCGATCTATAGATCATGCAATGTACAGCTCCAGCGATCTACCGATCCAGCGATCTACAGATCTACAGATCCAGCGATCTAACAATACAGCGATCTATAGATCCAGCGATCTACAGCTCCAGCGATCTACCGATCCATCGATCTACCGATCCAGCCATCTACAGATCCATCGATCTATAAATCCAGCGATCTATAGATCTAGCAATCTACAGATCCAGCAATCTACCGATCCAGCGATCTACAGATCCAGCGATCTATAGATCCAGCGATCTACAGCTCCAGCGATCTACCGATCCAGCGATCTACAGATCCATGGATCTATAAATCCAGCGATCTATAGATCTAGCAATCTACAGATCCAGCAATCTACCGATCCAGCTATCTACAGATCCAGCGATCTATACATCCAGCGATCTACAGATCCGGCGATCTACCGATCCAGCAATCTACCGATCCAGCGATCTACAGATCCAGCGATCTATAGATCCAGCGATCTACAGCTCCAGTAATCTACCGATCCAGCGATCTACAGATCCAGCAATCTACCGATCCAGCTATCTACAGATCTATCGATTTATAGATCGAGCGATCTACCGATCTACAGATCCAGCGATGTACCGATCCAGCGCTCTTACGATCCAGCGATCTAAAGCTCCAGCGATCTAACGATCCAACAATCTATAGATCCAGCGATCTACAGCTCCAGCGAGCTACCAATCCAGCGATCAACAGATCCAGCGATCTACTGATCCACCGATCTACAGATCCAGCGATCTACCGATAAATTAATCAACAGATCCAGCGATCTTCTGATCCAGCAATTTACAGATCCAGCGATCTACAGATCAAGCGATCTACCGATCCAGCGATCTACTGATCCAGCGATCTAGAGATCCAGCGATGTAACGATCCAGCGATCTACAGATCCAGCGATCTACCGATCCAGCGATCTACAGATCCAGCGATCTACCGATCCAGCGATCTACAGATCTACAGATCCAGCGATCTAACAATCCAGCGATCTATAGATCCAGCGAACTACAGCTCCAGCGATCTACCGATCTAGCGATCTACCGATCCAGCGATCTACAGATCTACAGGTCCAGCGATCTAACAATCCAGCGATCTACCAATAAAGCGATCTACAGATCCAGCGATCTATAGATCCAGCGATCTATAGATCTAGCAATCTATAGATCCAGCAATCTACCGATCCAGCTATCTACAGATTCAGCGATCTATACATCCAGCGATCTACATATCCGGCGATCTACCGATCCAGCGATCTACCCATCCAGCGATGTACAGATCCAGCGATCTACAGCTCCAGCGATCTACCGATCCAGCGATGTACAGATCCAGCGATCTACCGATCCAGCGATTTAACGATCCAGCGATCTACAGATCTAGCGATCTACCGATCCAGCGATCTTCCGATCCAGCAATCTAACGGTCCAGCGATCTACAGCTCTAGCGATCTACAGCTCCAGCGATCTACCGATCCAGCGATCTATAGATCCAGCGATCTACCGATCCAGCGATCTACCGATCCAGCGATCTACAGATCAAGCGATCTAACGATCCAGCGATCTATAGATCCAGCGATCTACCGATCCAGCGATCTACTGATCCAGCGATTTACAGTTCCATCGATGTAACGATCCAGCGATCTACCGATCCAGCGATCTAAAGATCCTGGGATCTGTAGATCCAGCGATCTATAGCTCCAGCGATCTACCGATCAAGCGATCTACAGATCCAGCGATCTACCGATCCAGCGATCTACAGATCCATCGATCTAACGATCCAGCGATCTACAGAACCAGAGATCTATCGATCCAGCGATCTATAGATTAAACGATCTACAGCTCAAGCGATCTACCGATCCAGCGATCTAGAGATCTACAGATCCAGCGATCTGACAATCCAGCGATCTATAGATCCAGCGATCTACAGCTTCAGCGATCTACTGATCTAGCGATCTACTGATCCAGCGATCTACAGATCCAGCGATCTATAGATCCAGCGATCTATAGATCTAGCGATCTACAGATCCAGCGATCTACAAATCCAGCGATCTTACGACCCAGCGATCTATAGCTCCAGCGATCTACCGATCCAGCGATCTAACGATCAAGCGATCTGTAGATCCAGCGATCTACCGATCCAGCGATCTACCGATCGAGCGATTTAACGATCCAGCGATCTACAGATCCAGCGATCTACCGATCCAGCGATCTACCGATCCAGCGATCTAACGATCCAGCGATCTACAGCTCTACCGATCTACAGATCGAGCGATTTACAGATCCAGCGATCTAACGATCCCGCGATCTACAGATCCAGCGATCTACAGATCTACAGATCCAACGATCAAACAATCCAGCGATCTATAGATCCAACGATCTGCAGCTCCAGCGATCTAGCGATCGAGCGATCTACAAATCAAGCGATCTATAGTTCTAGCAATCTACATATCAAGCAATCTACCGATCGAGCAATCTACCGATCCAGCTATCTACAATTCAAGCGATCTATAGATCCCGCGATCTACCGATCCAGCAATCTACCGATCCAGCGATCTATAGATCTAGCGATGTACACATCCAGCAATCTACCGATCCATCTATCTAGAGATCCAGCGATCTATAGATCCAGCGAACTACCGATCTACAGATCCAGCGATCTAGAAATCCAGCGATCTACCGATCCAGCGATATTACGATCCAGCGATCTACAGATCCAGCGATCTACAGATCCAGCGATCTACCGATCCAGCGATCTACAGATCCAGCGATCTACCGATCCAGCGATCTACCGATCCAGCGATCTACTGATCCAGCGATTTACAGTTCCATCGATGTAACGATCCAGCGATCTACCGATCCAGCGATCTAGAGATCCTGGGATCTGTAGATCCAGCGATCTACAGCTCCAGCGATCTACCGATCCAGCGATCTACAGATCCAGCGATCTACCGATCCAGCGATCTACAGATCCATCGATCTAACGATCCAGCGATCTACAGAACCAGAGATCTATCGATCCAGCGATCTATAGATTAAACGATCTACAGCTCAAGCGATCTACCGATCCAGCGATCTAGAGATCTACAGATCCAGCGATCTGACAATCCAGCGATCTATAGATCCAGGGATCTACAGCTTCAGCGATCTACTGATCTAGCGATCTACTGATGCAGCGATCTACAGATCCAGCGATCTATAGATCCAGCGATCTATAGATCTAGCGATCTACCGATCCAGCGATCTACCGATCCAGCGATCTACTGATCCAGCGATTTACAGTTCCATCGATGTAACGATCCAGCGATCTACCGATCCAGCGATCTAGAGATCCTGGGATCTGTACATCCAGCGATCTACAGCTCCAGCGATCTACCGATCCAGCGATCTACAGATCCAGCGATCTACCGATCCAGCGATCTACAGATCCATCGATCTAACGATCCAGCGATCTACAGAACCAGAGATCTATCGATCCAGCGATCTATAGATTAAACGATCTACAGCTCAAGCGATCTACCGATCCAGCGATCTAGAGATCTACAGATCCAGCGATCTGACAATCCAGCGATCTATAGATCCAGGGATCTACAGCTTCAGCGATCTACTGATCTAGCGATCTACTGATCCAGCGATCTACAGATCCAGCGATCTATAGATCCAGCGATCTATAGATCTAGCGATCTACAGATCCAGCGATCTACAAATCCAGCGATCTTAAGACCCAGCGATCTATACATCCAGGGATCTACAGCTCCAGCGAACTGCCGATCCAGCGATCTAACGATCAAGCGATCTGTACATCCAGCGATCTACCGATCCAGCGATCTACAGATCGAGCGATTTAACGATCCAGCGATCTATAGATCCAGGGATCTACAGCTTCAGCGATCTACTGATCTAGCGATCTACTGATCCAGCGATCTACAGATCCAGCGATCTATAGATCCAGCGATCTATAGATCTAGCGATCTACCGATCCAGCGATCTACCGATCCAGCGATCTACTGATCCAGCGATTTACAGTTCCATCGATGTAACGATCCAGCGATCTACCCATCCAGCGATCTAGAGATCCTGGGATCTGTACATCCAGCGATCTACAGCTCCAGCGATCTACCGATCCAGCGATCTACAGATCCAGCGATCTACCGATCCAGCGATCTACAGATCCATCGATCTAACGATCCAGCGATCTACAGAACCAGAGATCTATCGATCCAGCGATCTATAGATTAAACGATCTACAGCTCAAGCGATCTACCGATCCAGCGATCTAGAGATCTACAGATCCAGCGATCTGACAATCCAGCGATCTATAGATCCAGGGATCTACAGCTTCAGCGATCTACTGATCTAGCGATCTACTGATCCAGCGATCTACAGATCCAGCGATCTATAGATCCAGCGATCTATAGATCTAGCGATCTACAGATCCAGCGATCTACAAATCCAGCGATCTTACGACCCAGCGATCTATACATCCAGCGATCTACAGCTCCAGCGAACTGCCGATCCAGCGATCTAACGATCAAGCGATCTGTAGATCCAGCGATCTACCGATCCAGCGATCTATAGATCGAGCGATTTAACGATCCAGCGATCTACAGATGCAGCGATCTACCGATCCAGCGATCTACCGATCCAGCGATCTAACGATCCAGCGATCTACAGCTCTACCGATCTACAGATCCAGCGATTTACAGATCCAGCGATCTAACGATCCAGCGATCTACAGATCCAGCGATCTACAGATCTACAGATCCAATGATCAAACAATCCTGCGATCTATAGATCCAACGATCTGCAGCTCCAGCGATCTAGCGATCGAGCGATCTACAAATCCAGCGATCTATAGTTCTAGCAATCTACATATCAAGCAATCTACCGATCCAGCTATCTACAATTCAAGCGATCTATAGATCTCGCGATCTACCGATCCAGCAATCTACCGTTCCAGCGATCTATAGATCTAGCGATGTACACATCCAGCAATCTACCGATCCATCTATCTAGAGATCCAGCGATCTACCGATCTACAGATCCAGCGATCTAGAAATCCAGCGATCTACCGATCCAGCGATATTACGATCCAGCAATCTACAGATCCAGCGATCTACAGATCCAGCGATCTACCGATCCAGCGATCTACCGATCCAGCGATCTACCGATCCAGCGATCTACCGATCCAGCGATCAACAGATCCAGCGGTCTACTGATCCAGCGATCTACAGATCCAGCGATGTAACGATCCAGCGATCTACAGATTCAGCGATTTACAGATCCAGCGATCTAGACATCCAGCGATCTACCGATCCAACGATCTACGAATCCAGCAATCTATAGATCCAGCGATCTATAGATCTACCGATCTACATATCCACCAATCTACCGATCCAGCGATCTACAGATCCAGCGATCTACAGACCCAGCGATCTAGCAATCCAGCGATCTACAGATCCAGCGATCTACCGATCCAGCGATCTACCGATCCAGCGAGCAACAGATCCAGCGATCTACTGATCCAGCGATCTACAGACCCAGCGATGTAACGATCCAGCGATCTACAGATCCAGCGATTTACAGATCCAGCGATCTATACGTCCAGCGATCTACCGATCCAGCGATCTACTGATCCAGCGATCTAGAGATCCAGCGATCTAACGATCCAGCGATCTACAGATCTAGATATCTATCGATCCAGCGATCTATAGATCCAACGATCTACAGCTCAAGCGATCTACCGATCCAGCGATCTAGAGATCTACAGATCCAGCGATCTGACAATCCAGCGATCTATAGATCCAGCGAACTACAGCTTCAGCGATCTACCGATCTAGCGATCTACTGATCCAGCGATCTACAGATCCAGCGATCTATAGATCCAGCGATCTATAGATCTAGCGATCTACAGATCCAGCGATCTACAAATCCAGCGATCTTACGACCCAGCGATCTATACATCCAGCGATCTACAGCTCCAGCGATCTACCGATCCAGCGATCTAACGATCAAGCGATCTGTAGATCCAGCGATTTACAGCTCCAGCGATCTACCGATCCAGCGATCTACAGATCGAGCGATTTAACGATCCAGCGATCTACAGATCCACCGATCTTCCGATCCAGCGATCTACCGATCCAGCGATCTAACGATCCAGCGATCTAACGATCCAGCGATCTACAGCTCTAGCGATCTACAGATCCAGCGATCTACAGATCCAGCGATCTACAGATCTACAGATCCAATGATCAAACAATCCTGCGATCTATAGATCCAACGATCTGCAGCTCCAGCGATCTAGCGATCGAGCGATCTACAAATCCAGCGATCTATAGTTCTAGCAATCTACATATCAAGCAATCTACCGATCGAGCAATCTACCGATCCAGCTATCTACAATTCAAGCGATCTATAGATCCCGCGATCTACCGATCCAGCAATCTACCGTTCCAGCGATCTATAGATCTAGCGATGTACACATCCAGCAATCTACCGATCCATCTATCTAGAGATCCAGCGATCTACCGATCTACAGATCCAGCGATCTAGAAATCCAGCGATCTACCGATCCAGCGATATTACGATCCAGCAATCTACAGATCCAGCGATCTACAGATCCAGCGATCTACCGATCCAGCGATCTACCGATCCAGCGATCTACCGATCCAGCGATCTACCGATCCAGCGATCAACAGATCCAGCGGTCTACTGATCCAGCGATCTACAGATCCAGCGATGTAACGATCCAGCGATCTACAGATTCAGCGATTTACAGATCCAGCGATCTAGACATCCAGCGATCTACCGATCCAGCGATCTACGAATCCAGCAATCTATAGATCCAGCGATCTATAGATCTACCGATCTACATATCCACCAATCTACCGATCCAGCGATCTACAGATCCAGCGATCTACAGACCCAGCGATCTAGCAATCCAGCGATCTACAGATCCAGCGATCTACCGATCCAGCGATCTACCGATCCAGCGAGCAACAGATCCAGCGATCTACTGATCCAGCGATCTACAGACCCAGCGATGTAACGATCCAGCGATCTACAGATCCAGCGATTTACAGATCCAGCGATCTATACGTCCAGCGATCTACCGATCCAGCGATCTACTGATCCAGCGATCTAGAGATCCAGCGTTCTAACGATCCAGCGATCTACAGATCTAGATATCTATCGATCCAGCGATCTATAGATCCAACGATCTACAGCTCAAGCGATCTACCGATCCAGCGATCTAGAGATCTACAGATCCAGCGATCTGACAATCCAGCGATCTATAGATCCAGCGAACTACAGCTTCAGCGATCTACCGATCTAGCGATCTACTGATCCAGCGATCTACAGATCCAGCGATCTATAGATCCAGCGATCTATAGATCTAGCGATCTACAGATCCAGCGATCTACAAATCCAGCGATCTTACGACCCAGCGATCTATACATCCAGCGATCTACAGCTCCAGCGATCTACCGATCCAGCGATCTAACGATCAAGCGATCTGTAGATCCAGCGATTTACAGCTCCAGCGATCTACCGATCCAGCGATCTACCGATCGAGCGATCTACAGATCGAGCGATTTAACGATCCAGCGATCTACAGATCCACCGATCTTCCGATCCAGCGATCTACCGATCCAGCGATCTAACGATCCAGCGATCTAACGATCCAGCGATCTACAGCTCTAGCGATCTACAGATCCAGCGATCTACAGATCCAGCGATCTACAAATCTACGGATCCAACGATCAAACAATCCAGCGATCTATAGATCCAACGATCTGCAGCTCCAGCGATCTACCGATCGAGCGATCTACAAATCCAGCGATCTATAGATCCAGCGATCTATAGATCTGGCAATCTACATATCAAGCAATATACCGATCCAGCAATCTACCGATCGAGCTATCTACAGATCAAGCGATCTATAGATCGAGCTATCTATAGATCCAGCGATCTACCGATCCAGCAATCTACCGATCCATCTATCTAGAGATCCAGCGATCTATAGATCCAGCGCTCTACCGATCTACAGATCCAGCGATCTAGAAATCCAGCGATCTACAGATCCAGCGATCTACAGATCCAGCGATCTACCGATCGAGCGATCTACAGATCCAGCGATCTACTGATCCAGCGATCTACAGACCCAGCGATGTAACGATCCAGCGACCTACAGATCCAGCGATTTAAAGATCCAGCGATCTATACGTCCAGCGATCTACCGATCCAGCGATCTACTGATCCAGCGATCTAGAGATCCAGCGATCTAACGATCCAGCGATCTACAGATCTAGGTACCTATCGATCCAGCGATCTATAGATCCAACGATCTACAGCTCAAGCGATCTACCGATCCAGCGATCTAGAGATCTACAGATCCAGCGATCTGACCATCCAGCGATCTATAGATCCAGCGATCTACCGATCCAGCAATCTACCGATCCATCTATCTAGAGATCCAGCGATCTATAGATCCAGCGATCTACCGATCTACAGATCCAGCGATCTAGAAATCCAGCGATCTACCGATCCAGCGATATTACGATCCAGCGATCTACAGATCCAGCGATCTACAGATCCAGCGATCTACAGATCCAGCGATCTACAGATCCAGCGATCTACCGATCCAGCGATCTACCGATCCAGCGATCAACAGATCCAGCGATTTATACATCCAGCGATCTACCGATCCAGCGATCTACGAATCCAGCAATCTATAGATCCAGCGATCTATAGATCTACCGATCTAGAGATCCACCAATCTACCGATCCAGCTAGCTACAGATCCAGCGATATATAGATCCAGCGATCTACCGATCTACAGATCCAGCGATCTACAAATACACCGATCTACTGATCCAGCGATCTTACGATCCAGCGATCTACAGCTCTAGCGATCTAACGATCCAACGATCCATAGATCCAGCGATCTACAGCTCCAGCGATCTACCGATCCAGCGATCAAAAGATCCAGCGATCTACTGATCCACCGATCTACAGATCCAGCGATATACCGATAAATTGATAAACAGATCCAGCGATCTACTGATCCAGCAATTTACAGATCCAGCGATCTACAGATCAAGGGATATACCGATCCAGTGATCTACGAATCCAGCGATCTATACATCCAGCGATCTATAGATCTAGGGATCTACAGATCCGGCAATCTACCGATCCAGCGATCTATACATCCAGCGATCTATAGATCTAGCGATCTACAGATCCAGCGATCTACAAATCCAGCGATCTACCGATCCAGCAACCCTACGACCCCGCGATCTATAGATCCACCGATCTACAGCTCCAGCGATCTACCGATCGAGCGATCTAACGATCAAGCGATCTATACATCCAGCGATCTACAGCTCCAGGGATCTACCGATCCAGCGATGTACAGATCCAGCGATCTACCGATCCAGCGATATAACGATCCAGCGATCTACAGATCTAGCGATCTACCGATCAAACGATCTTCCGATCCAGTGATCTAACGATCCAGCGATCTACAGCTCTAGCGATCTACAGCTCCAGCGATCTACCGATCCAGCGATCTACAGATCCAGGGATCTACCGATACCAGCGATCTACAGATCCAGCGATCTACAGATCTACAGATCCAGCGATCTAACAATCCAGCGATCTATAGATCCAGCGATCTACAGCTCCAGCGATCTACAAATCCAGCGATCTATAGATCCAGCGATCTATAGATCCAGCGATCTACCGATCCAGCGATCTACCGATCCAGCGATCTATCGATCCATTGATCTACAGATCCAGCAATCTACCGATCCACCTATCTACAGATCCAGCGATCTACCGATCTACAGATCCAGCGATCTAAAAATCCAGCGATCTACCGATCCAGCGATCTACAGATCCAGCGATCTATATATCAAGCGATCTAGAGATCCAGCGATCTACAGATCCAGCGATCTACTGATCCAGCGATCTACAGATCCATCGATCTACCGATCCATCGATCTACCGATCCAGCGATCTACAGATCCAGCGATCTAACGATCCAACGATATATAGGTCCAGCGATCTATAGCTCCAGCGATCTACCGATCCAGCGATCTACAGATCGAGCGATATAACGATCCAGCGATCTATAGATCCAGCGGTCTACAGGTCCAGCGATCTACTGATCCAGCGATCAACCGATCCAGCGATCTACCGATCCAGCGATCTATACGTCAAGCGATCTACAGATGCGGCGATCTACCTATCCAGCGATCTACAGATCCAGAGATCTATCGATCCAGCGATCTATAGATCATGCAATCTACAACTCCAGCGATCTACCGATCCAGCGATCTACAGATCCAGGGATCTACCGATACCAGCGATCTACAGATCCAGCGATCTACAGATCTACAGATCCAGCGATCTAACAATCCAGCGATCTATAGATCCAGCGATCTACAGCTCCAGCGATCTACAAATCCAGCGATCTATAGATCCAGCGATCTATAGATCCAGCGATCTACCGATCCAGCGATCTACCGATCCAGCGATCTATCGATCCATTGATCTACAGATCCAGCAATCTACCGATCCACCTATCTACAGATCCAGCGATCTACCGATCTACAGATCCAGCGATCTAAAAATCCAGCGATCTACCGATCCAGCGATCTACAGATCCAGCGATCTATATATCAAGCGATCTAGAGATCCAGCGATCTACAGATCCAGCGATCTACTGATCCAGCGATCTACAGATCCATCGATCTACCGATCCATCGATCTACCGATCCAGCGATCTACAGATCCAGCGATCTAACGATCCAACGATATATAGGTCCAGCGATCTATAGCTCCAGCGATCTACCGATCCAGCGATCTACAGATCGAGCGATATAACGATCCAGCGATCTATAGATCCAGCGGTCTACAGGTCCAGCGATCTACTGATCCAGCGATCAACCGATCCAGCGATCTACCGATCCAGCGATCTATACGTCCAGCGATCTACAGATGCGGCGATCTACCTATCCAGCGATCTACAGATCCAGAGATCTATCGATCCAGCGATCTATAGATCATGCAATCTACAACTCCAGCGATCTACCGATCCAGCGATCTACAGATCTCCAGATCCAGCGATCTACAGCTCCAGCGATCTACCGATCCAGCGATCAACCGATCCAGCGATCTACAGATCCAGCGATCTATAGATGTAGCGATCTATAGATGTAGCGATCTATACGTCCAGCGATCTACAGATCCGGCGATCTACCGATCCAGCGATCTACAGATCAAGCGATCTAACGATCCAGCGATCTATAGATCCAGCGATCTACAGCTCCAGCGATCTACCGATCCAGCGATCTAAAGATCCAGGGATCTATAGATCCAGCGATCTACAGCTCTAGCGATGTACCGATCCAGAGATCTATCGATCCAGCGATCTATAGATCCAGTGATCTACAGCTCAAGCGATCTACCGATTCAGCGATCTAGAGATCTACAGATCCAGCGATCTGACAATCCAGCGATCTATAGATCCAGCGATCTACAGCTTCAGCGATCTACCGATCTTGCGATCTACTGATCCAGCGATCTATAGATTCAGCGATCTATAGATCCAGCGATCTATAGATCTAGCATTCTACAGATCCAGCAATCTACCGATCCAGCTATCTACAGATCCAGCGATCTATAGATCCAGCAATCTATAGATTCAGCGATGTACAGATCCAGCGATCTACCGATCCAGCGATCTATACGTCCAGCGATCTACAGATCCGGCGATCTACCGATCCAGCGATCTACAGATCGAGAGATCTATCTATCCAGCGATCTATAGATCATGCAATCTACAGCTCCAGCGATCTACAGATCTCCAGATCCAGCGATCTAACAATCCAGCGATCTAACAATCCAGCGATCTATAGATCCAGCGATCTACAGCTCCAGCGATCTACCGATCCAGCGATCAACCGATCCAGCGATCAACCGAGCCAGCGATCTACAGATCCAGCGATCTATAGATGTAGCGATCTATATGTCCAGCGATCTACAGATCCGGCGATCTACCGATCCAGCCATCAACCGATCCAGCCATCTACAGATCCAGCGATCTATAGATGTAGCGATCTATAGATGTAGCGATCTATACGTCCAGCGATCTACAGATCCGGCGATCTACCGATCCAGCGATCTACAGATCAAGCGATCTAACTATCCAGCGATCTATAGATCCAGCGATCTACAGCTCCAGCGATCTACCGATCCAGCGATCTAAAGATCCAGGGATCTATAGATCCAGCGATCTACAGCTCTAGCGATGTACCGATCCAGAGATCTATCGATCCAGCGATCTATAGATCCAGTGATCTACAGCTCTAGCGATCTACCGATTCAGCGATCTAGAGATCTACAGATGCAACGATCTGACAATCCAGCGATCTATAGATCCAGCGATCTACAGCTTCAGCGTTCTACCGATCTTGCGATCTACTGATCCAGCGATCTATAGATTCAGCGATCTATAGATCCAGCGATCTATAGATCTAGCATTCTACAGATCCAGCAATCTACCGATCCAGCTATCTACAGATCCAGCGATCTATAGATCCAGCAATCTATAGATTCAGCGATGTACAGATCCAGCGATCTACCGATCGAGCGATCTATACGTCCAGCGATCTGCAGATCCGGCGATCTACCGATCCAGCGATCTACAGATCCAGAGATCTATCGATCCAGCGATCTATACGTCCAGCGATCTACAGATTCGGCGATCTACCGATCCAGCGATCTACAGATCCAGAGATCTATCTATCCAGCGATCTATAGATCATGCAATCTACAGCTCCAGCGATCTACAGATCTCCAGATCCAGTGATCTAACAATCCAGCGATCTAACAATCCAGCGATCTATAGATCCAGCGATCTACAGCTCCAGCGATCTACCGATCCAGGGATCAACCGATCCAGCGATCTACAGATCCAGCGATCTATAGATGTAGCGATCTATACGTCCAGCGATCTACAGATCCAGCGATCTACCGATCCAGCGATCTACAGATCAAGCGATCTAACGATCCAGCGATCTATAGATCCAGCGATCTACAGCTCCAGTGATCTACCGATCCAGCGATCTAAAGATCCAGGGATCTATAGATCCAGCGATCTACAGCTCCAGCGATGTACCGATCCAGAGATCTATCGATCCAGCGATCTATAGATCCAGTGATCTACAGCTCAAGCGATCTACCGATTCAGCGATCTAGAGATCTACAGATCCAGCGATCTGACAATCCAGCGATCTATAGATCCAGCGATCTACAGCTTCAGCGATCTACCGATCTTGCGATCTACTGATCCAGCGATCTACAGATTCAGCGATCTATAGATCCAGCGACCTATAGATCCAACGATCTATAGATCTAGCGATCTACCGATCCAGCGATCTACAGATCCGGCGATATACCGATCCAGCGATCTACAGATCCAGAGATCTATCGATCCAGCGATCTATAGATCATGCAATCTACAGCTCCAGCGATCTACCGATCTAGCGATCTACAGATCTCCAGATCCAGCGACCTAACAATCCAGCGATCTATAGATCCAGCGATCTACAGCTCCAGCGATCTACTAATCCAGCGATCTATAGATCCAGCGATCTATAGATGCAACGATCTATAGATCTAGGGATCTACAGATCCAGCAATCTACCGCTCCAGCGATCTATACATCCAGCGATCTATAGATCTAGCGATCTACAGATCCAGCGATCTACAAATCCAACGATCTACCGATCCAGCGTCCCTACCACCCTGCGATCTATAGATCCACCGATCTACAGCTCCAGCGATCTACCGATCCAGCGATCTAACGATCAAGCGATCTATACATCCAGCGATCTACAGCTCCAGCGATCTACCGATCCAGCGATGTACAGATCCAGCGATCTACCGATCCATCGATTTAACGATCCAGCGATCTACAGATCTAGCGATCTACCGATCGAGCGATCTTCCGATCCAGCGATCTAACGATCCAGCGATCTACAGCTCTAGCGATCTACAGCTCCAGCGATCTACCGATCCAGCGATCTACCGATGCAGCGATCTACAGATTCAACGATCTATAGATCCAGCGAGCTATACATCCAGCGATCTACAGATCCGCCGATCTACCGATCCAGCGATCTGCCGATCCAGCGATCTACAGATCAAGCGATCTGCCGAACCAGTGATCTACAGATCAAGCGATCTACCGATCCAGCGATCTACTGATCCAGCGATCTACAGATCCAGCTATCTACGGATCCAGCGATCTATAGATCCAGCGATCTACCGATCTACAGATCCAGCGATCTACAAATCCACCGATCTACTGATCCAGCGATCTTACGATCCAGCGATCTACAGCTCTAGCGATCTAACGATCCAACGATCCATAGATCCAGCGATCTACAGCTCTAGCGATCTACCGATCCAGCGATCAACAGATCCAGCGATCTACTGATCCACCGATCTACAGATCCAGCGATCTACCGATAAATTGATCAACAGATCCACCGATCTACTGATCCAGCAATTTACAGATCCAGCGATGTAACGATCCAGCGATCTAAAAATCCAGCGATCTATAGATCCAGCGATCTACATCTCCAGTGATCTACCGATCCAGCGATCTAACGATCAAGCGATCTATACATCCAGCGATCTACAGCTCCAGCGATCTACCGATCCAGCGATGTACAGATCCAGCGATCTACCGATCTATCGATTTAACGATCCAGCGATCTACAGATCTAGCGATCTACCGATCGAGCGATCTTCCGATCCAGCGATCTAAGGATCCAGCGATCTACAGCTCTAGCGATCTACAGCTCCAGCGATCTACCGATCCAGCGATCTACCGATGCAGCGATCTACAGATTCAACGATCTATAGATCCAGCGAGCTATACATCCAGCGATCTACAGATCCGCCGATCTACCGATCCAGCGATCTGCCGATCCAGCGATCTACAGATCAAGCGATCTGGCGAACCAGTGATCTACAGATCAAGCGATCTACCGATCCAGCGATCTACTGATCCAGCGATCTACAGATCCAGCTATCTACGGATCCAGCGATCTATAGATCCAGCGATCTACCGATCTACAGATCCAGCGATCTACAAATCCACCGATCTACTGATCCAGCGATCTTACGATCCAGCGATCTACAGCTCTAGCGATCTAACGATCCAACGATCCATAGATCCAGCGATCTACAGCTCTAGCGATCTACCGATCCAGCGATCAACAGATCCAGCGATCTACTGATCCACCGATCTACAGATCCAGCGATCTACCGATAAATTGATCAACATATTCAGCGATCTACTGATCCAGCAATTTACAGATCCAGCGATGTAACGATCCAGCGATCTAAAAATCCAGCGATCTATAGATCCAGCGATCTACATCTCCAGTGATCTACCGATCCAGCGATCTACAGATTAAGCGATCTACCGATCCAGCGATCTACGAATCCAGCGACCTATAGATCCAACGATCTATAGATCTAGCGATCTACAGATCCAGGAATCTACCGATCCAGCTATCTACAGATCTAGCTATTTATAGATCGAGCGAACTACCGATCTACAGATCCAGCGATCTACAAATCCAGCGATGTACCGATCCAGCGCTCTTACGATCCACCGATCTACAGCTCCAGCGATCTAACGATCCAACGATCTATAGATCCAGCGATCTACAGCTCCAGCGATCTACTGATCCAGCGATCTAGAAATCCAGCGAGGTAACGATCCAGCGATCTTCCGATCCATCGATCTAAAGATCCAGCGATCTATAGATCCAGTGATATACATCTCCAGCGATCTACCGATCCAGAGATCTACAGATCCAGTGTTCTACCGATCCAGCGATCTACAAATCCAGCAATCTAACGATCCAGCGATGTACAGATCCAAAGATCTATCGATCCAGCGATCTATAGATCATGCAATCTACAGCTCCAGCGATCTACAGATCTCCAGATCCAGCGATCTAACAATCCAGCGATCTAACAATCCAGCGATCTATAGATCCAGCGATCTACAGCTCCAGCGATCTACCGATCCAGCGATCAACCGATCCAGCGATCAACCGATCCAGCGATCTACAGATCCAGCGATCTATAGATGTAGCGATCTATACGTCCAGCGATCTACAGATCCGGCGATCTACCGATCCAGCGATCAACCGATCCAGCCATCTACAGATCCAGCGGTCTATAGATGTAGCGATCTATAGATGTAGCGATCTATACGTCCAGCGATCTACAGATCCAGCGATCTACCGATCCAGCGATCTACAGATCAAGCGATCTAACGATCCAGCGATCTATAGATCCAGCGATCTACAGCTCCAGCGATCTACCGATCCAGCGATCTAAAGATCCAGGGATCTATAGATCCAGCGATCTACAGCTCCAGCGATGTACCGATCCAGAGATCTATCGATCCAGCGATCTATAGATCCAGTGATCTACAGCTCAAGCGATCTACCGATTCAGCGATCTAGAGATCTACAGATCCAGCGATCTGACAATCCAGCGATCTATAGATCCAGCGATCTACAGCTTCAGCGATCTACCGATCTTGCGATCTACTGATCCAGCGATCTACAGATTCAGCGATCTATAGATCCAGCGACCTATAGATCCAACGATCTATAGATCTAGCGATCTACAGATCCAGGAATCTACCGATCCAGCTATCTACAGATCTAGCTATTTATAGATCGAGCGAACTACCGATCTACAGATCCAGCGATCTACAAATCCAGCGATGTACCGATCCAGCGCTCTTACGATCCAGCGATCTACAGCTCCAGCGATCTAACGATCCAACGATCTATAGATCCAGCGATCTACAGCTCCGGCGATCTACTGATCCAGCGATCTAGAGATCCAGCGAGGTAACGATCCAGCGATCTTCCGATCCATCGATCTAAAGATCCAGCGATTTATAGATCCAGTGATATACATCTCCAGCGATCTACCGATCCAGAGATCTACAGATCCAGTGATCTACCGATCCAGCGATCTACAAATCCAGCAATCTAACGATCCAGCGATCTACAGATCCAAAGATCTATCGATCCAGCGATCTATAGATCATGCAATGTACAGCTCCAGCGATCTACCGATCCAGCGATCTACAGATCTACAGATCCAGCGATCTAACAATACAGCGATCTATAGATCCAGCGATCTACAGCTCCAGCGATCTACCGATCCATCGATCTACCGATCCAGCCATCTACAGATCCATCGATCTATAAATCCAGCGATCTATAGATCTAGCAATCTACAGATCCAGCAATCTACCGATCCAGCGATCTACAGATCCAGCGATCTAACGATCCAGCGATCTACAGATCCAGAGATCTATCGATCCAGCGATCTATAGATCCAGCGATCTACAGCTCAAGCGATCTACCGATTCAGGGATCTAGAGATCTACAGATCCAGCGATCTGACAATCCAGCGATCTATAGATCCAGCGATCTATAGCTTCAGCGATCTACCGATCTAGCGATCTACTGATCCAGCGATCTATAGATCCAGCAATCTACCGATCCAGCTATATACAGATCCAGTGATCTATAGATCCAGCAATCTATAGATCTACCGATCTACAGCTCCGGCGATCTACCGATCCAGCGATCTTACGATTAAGCGATCTATACATCCAGCGATCTACAGCTCCAGCGATCTCCCGATCCAGCGATGTACAGATCCAGCGATCTACCGATCCAGCGATTTAACGATCCAGCGATCTACATATCTAGCGATCTACCGATCCAGCGATCTTCCAATCCAGCGATCTAACGATCCAGCGATCTACAGCTCTAGCGATCTACAGATCCAGGGATCTACCGATCCAGCGATTTAACGATCCAGCGATCTACAGATCTAGCGATCTACCGATCCAGCGATCTTCCGATCCAGCGATCTAACGATCCAGCGATCTACAGCTCTAGCGATCAACAGATCCAGCGATCTACTGATCCAGCGATCTAGAGATACAGCGATGTAACGATCCAGCGATCTATAGATCCCGCGATCTACCGATCTACAGATCCAGCGATCTACAAATCCAGCGATCTACTGATCCAGCGATCTAGAGATCCAGCGATGTAACCATCCAGCGATCTACAGATCCAGCGATCTACCGATCCAGCGATCTACCGAACCAGCGATCTACCGATCCAGCGATCTATAGATCCAGCGATCTATAGCTCCAGCGATCTACCGATCCAGCGATCTACAAATCCAGCTATCTACCGATCTAGCGATCTATAGATCCAGCGATCTATAGATCCAGCGATCTACAGCTCCAGCGATCTACCGATTCAGCGATCAACAGATCCAGCGATCTATAGATCCAGCAATCTACCGATCCAGCGATCTTCCGAACCAGCGATCTACCGATCCAGCGATCTACAGAACCAGCGATCAACAGATCCAGCGATCTAGAGATACAGCGATGTAACGATCCAGCGATCTATACATCCAGCGATCTACCGATCTACAGATCCAGCGATCTACAAATCCAGCGATCTACTGATCCAGCGATCTATCGATCCAGCGATCTACCGAACCAGCGATCTACCGAACCAGCGATCTACCGATCCAGCGATCTATAGATCCAGCGATCTATAGATCTAGCGATCTACAGATCCACCAATCTACCGATCCAGCGATCTACAGATCCAGCGATCTACCGATCCAGCGATCTACCGAACAAGCGATCTACCGATCCAGCGATCTATAAATGCAGCGATCTATAGATCTAGCGATCTACAGATCCAGCGATATATCGATCCAGCGATCTATAGATCCAGCGATCTATAGCTCCAGCGATCTACCGATCCAGCGATCTACAGATCTAGCGATCTAAGGATCCAGCAATCTATAGATCCATTGATCTACAGCTCCAGCGAACTACCGATTCAGCGATCTACAGATCCAGCGATCTATAGATCCAGCGATCTATAGATCAAGCGATCTACCGATCAAGCGATCTACCGAACCAGCGATCTACAGATTCAGCGATCTATAGATCCAGCGATCTATAGATCTAGCAATCTACAGATCCAGCAATCTACCGATCCAGCTATCTACAGATCCAGCGATCTATAGATCCAGCGATCTACAACTCCTGCGATCTACCGGTCCAGCGATCTTACGATCCAGCGATCTACAGCTCCAGCGATCTAACGATCCAACGATCTATTGATCCAGCGATCTACAGCTCCAGCGATCTACCGATCCAGCGATCAACAGATCCAGCGATCTACTGATCCACCGATCTACGGATCCAGCGATCTACCGATCCATTGATTAGCAGATCCAGCGATCTACTGATCCAGCGATTTACAGATCCAGCGATGTAACGATCCAGCGATCTACCGATCCAGCAATCTAAAGATCCAGCGATCTATAGATCCAGCGATCTACAGCTGCAGCGATCTACTGATCCAGCGATCTACAGATCCATAGATCTATCGATCCAGCAATCTATAGATCGAGCGATCTACAACTCAAGCGATCTACCGATCCAGCGATCTACAGATCTACAGATCCAGCGATCTGACAATCCAGCGATCTACAGCTTCAGCGATCTACCGATCTACCCATCTACCGATCCAGCGATCTACAGAGCCAGCGATCTATAGATCCAGCGATCTATAGATCTAGCATTCCACAGATCCAGCAATCTACCGATCAAGCTATCTACACATCCAGCGATCTATAGATCCAGGAATCTATAGATTCAGCGATCTACAGATCCAGCGATCTACCGATCCAGCGATCTACGGATCCGTTGATCTACCGATCCAGCGATCTACCGACCCAGCGATGTCAAGATCCAGCGATCTATAGATGCAACGATCTATAGATCTAGGGATCTACAGATCCAGCAATCTACCGATCCAGCGATCTATAGATCCAGCGATCTATAGATCTAGCGATCTACAGATCCAGCGATCTACAAATCCAGCGATCTACCGATCCAGCGATTCTCAGATCCAGCGATCTACAAATCCAGCGATATATAGATCCAGCGATGTACCGATCCAGCGATCTACCGATCCAGCGATCTACCGATCCAGCGATCTATAGATCGAGCGATCTATAGATCTAGCGATGTACAGATCCAGCAATCTACCGTTCCAGCTATCTACAGATCAAGCGATCTATAGATCCAGCGATCTATAGATCCAGCGATCTACCGATCTACAGATCCAGCGATCTACAAATCCAGCGATCTACCGATCCAGCGATCTTACGATGCAGCGATCTACAGCTCCAGCGATCTAACGATCCAACGGTCTATAGATCCAGCGATCTACAGCTCCAGCGATCTAACGATCCAACGATCTATTGATCCAGCGATCTACAGCTCCAGCGATCTACCGATCCAGCGATCAACAGATCCAGCGATCTACTGATCCACCGATCTACAGATCCAGCGATCTACCGATCCATTGATTAACAGATCCAGCGATCTACTGATCCAGCGATCTACTGATCCAGCGATTTACAGATCCAGCGATGTAACGATCCAGCGATCTAAAGATCCAGCGATCTATAGATCCAGCGATCTACAGCTGCAGGGATCTACCGATCCAGCGATCTACAGATCCAGCGATCTACCGATCCAGCGATCTACAGATCCAGCGATCTAACGATTCAGCGATCTACAGATCCATAGATCTATCGATCCAGCAATCTATAGATCGAGCGATCTACAGCTCAAGCGATCTACCGATCCAGCGATCTACAGATCTACAGATCCAGCGATCTGACAATCCAGCGATCTACAGCTTCAGCGATCTACCGATCTACCCATATACTGATCCAGCGATCTACAGAGCCAGCGATCTATAGATCCAGCGATCTATAGATCTAGCATTGTACAGATCCAGCAATCTACCGATCAAGCTATCTACAGATCCAGCGATTTATAGATCCAGCAATCTATAGATTCAGCGATCTACAGATCCAGCGATCTACCGATCCAGCGATCTACAGATCCATTGATCTACCGATCCAGCGATCTACCGACCCAGCGATCTCAAGATGCAGCGATCTATAGATGCAACGATCTATTGATCTAGGGATCTACAGATCCAGCAATCTACCGATCCAGCGATCTATAGATCCAGCGATCTATAGATCCAGCGATCTACAAATCCAGCGATCTACCGATCCAGCGATTCTCAGATCCAGCGATCTACAAATCCAGCGATATATAGATCCAGCGATGTACCGATCCAGCGATCTACCGATTCAGCGATCTACCGATCCAGCGATCTATAGATCGAGCGATCTATAGATCTAGCGATGTACAGATCCAACAATCTACCGTTCCAGCTATCTACAGATCAAGCGATCTATAGATCCAGCGATCTATAGATCCAGCGATCTACCGATCTACAGATCCAGCGATCTACAAATCCAGCGATCTACCGATCCAGCGATCTTACGATGCAGCGATCTACAGCTCCAGCGATCTAACGATCCAACGGTCTATAGATCCAGCGATCTACAGCTCCAGCGATCTTCCGATCCAGCAAATTGGGTTAAAAAGGGTTACAAGAGGTTACAGGGGGTCACAGTGGGTGACAACGGGTTGCAGGGGGCTACAGGGGGTTACAAAGGGTTACAGAGGGTTACAAGGGATTAGAAGAGGTTACAGGGGGTTACAAAGAGTTACCGAAGGCTACGAGGGGTTACAAGGAGTTAGTAAAAGCTACGAAAGATAAAAGGACGTTACAAGGGGTTACCGGCGGTTACAAGGGGATTGAAGGGGTTACACGGGTTTACAGGGGGTAACAAGGGGTAACAGAAGGCTACGAGGGGTTACAGGGGGTTAAAAGGGGTTACAAGGGGTTACAGAAGGTTACAAGGGATTACAGGGGATTACAGGGGGTTACAAGGGGTTATAGGGGGTTACAACCGGTTACTATTGGTTACAGGGGGTTACAGGGGGTTACAGGGGGTTACAATGAGTTAAAGGGGGTTACAAGGGTTTAAAGGGTTACAAGGGGATTGAAGGCGTTACAGGGGTTCACAGGGGGTTACAAGGGGTTACAGAAGGCAACGAGGGATTACAGGGGGTTACAAGGGGTTACAAGGGGTTACAGAAGGTTACAAGGGGTTACAGGGGGTTACAAGGGGTTAATCCATTTCAATCCCTTGTAACCCCCTTTAACTCGTTGTAATCCCCTGTAACCACCTGTAACCCCCTGTAACCCCTTGTAACCCCCTGTAGCCCCTTGTAACCGCTTGTAACCCTCTGTAACCCTGTGTAACTTAATGTAAACCCTTGTAATCCCTGTAACCTCCTGTAACCCCCTGTAACCCCTTTTAACTTTCTGTGACCCCTTTTAAACCCCTGTAACCCCCTGTAACCCCCTGTAACCCCTTGTAACCTCTTGTAACCCTTTGTAACCCCCTGTAACCCCTTTTAACCTCCTGTAACCCCGTGTAACCCTATGTAACCCTCTGTAACCCCCTCTCACCCTTTGTAAACCCCTGTAAGCTCTTGGAACCCCTTGAACCTCCTGTAATCCCTTGTAACCCACTTTAGCCCCTTGTAACCGCTTGTAACCCTCTGTAAGCCCGTGTAACCCCCTGTAACCCGTTGTAACCCCCTGTAACGCCCTGTAACCCCTTGAAACCCACTTTAACCCGTTGTAACCCCCTGTAACCCCTTTTAACCTTCTGTAACTCCTTGTATCCCCTTGTACCCCTCCTGTAACCTGTCGTAGCCTTCTGTAACCCCCTGTAACCCCTTGTAACTCCCTGTAATCCCTCGTAGTCTTCAGTAACTCCCTGTAACCCCCTGTTACCCTTTGTAACCTCTTTTAACTGGCTGTGACCTTTTGTAACCCGTTTTAACCGGCTGTAATTCCCTGTAACCCCTTGTAACCCCCTGTAACCCCTTGTTACCTCTTGTAATCCCTGGAACTCTTTGTAACCCCTTGCAACCTTCTGTAAGCCCTTGTAACCCCCTGTAATCCCCTGTAACTCCTTGTTACCTCTTGTAACCCCTTCTAACCCCCTGTAACCCCCTGTAACCCGTTGTAACCCTTGTAACCTCCTGTAACCCCTTGTTACCTTCTCTAACCTCTTGTAACCCCTTGTTACCCCCTGTAACCCCTCGTAGCCTTCTGTAACCCCTTGTAACCCCCTGTAAACCCCTGTAACGCCTTGGAACCCCTTGTAACCCCCTGTAATCCCTCATAGCCTTCGGTAACCCCTTGTAACCCCCTGTTACCCTTTTTAACCTCTTTTAATTCGCTGTGACCCCTTGTAACCCGTTTTAATCCCCTGTAACCCCTTGTAACCTTCTGTAACCCCTTGTAACCCCCTGTAACCCGTTGTAACCTCTTGTAACGCCTTGTAACGCCCTGTAACCCCTTGTAACCCCCTGTAACCTCGTGTAACGCCTTGTAACCCTCTTTAACCCCCTGTCATCCTTTGTAACCGACTGTAACGTCTTGAAACAAGCCGTAAATGTTCTCGTACCCAATGTGGACTGGTCAGGCACTTAAAGGGAGCCCTTGACTCGACGTCAATAGGCCCATTTATACGAGGAAAAACAAGACGCGTCTTAAATAAGACGCGAACTGTACCATTTATACGAGCATGTCTTATCTAATAAGACGCGTCTTAGCTAAGCCGCGTCTCATTTTAGACGAAATGTGCCGTTTATACGGAAAGTTCGCGTCTTATTTTTCCTCGTATAAATGGCCCTATTGTCTGAAGGAACGTCCGGAATTTAGGGAGACACATTCATTAGAAATGGCCTTGACAAATTTACCCTGGGAGCAGAGTCTCCTTCGATCTTCCTAGATAAGTCTTAGCTAGGAAAGATCGAAGCGACTCTCCTAGCAGGGTATGACAAATTGCAAGGAGTTAAGAATTATTCTATATTTTTATTATATTTTTCTTGATACTTTAGTCTTATTGCATTGATAGCTAATCACAAGATATTAGTTACATCACGCGTTGTATGAAACAGGGTGAATAAAAAGGCCAAGCAAGGATTTGAACCCGTGACCTCGCGATTGGCGATGCGGTGCCGTTGCTAGAAACTTCTTAGTTACAAGTTTATCGAAGGAAATGTCGTACGTGTTCACGTTCACCGGCGCTCATTTTCACCTTGCATTGATGGCTACTAGCATTTCTCATTTTGTCACCGCCGCTACAAATTTTCAAGTCATTCTTTGAAAGTATAGAGCCGAAAATACCGGATGCTCTCGCAGGCTAGGGGTATGGTTGTAGTCAGTAAACAGCTAAAAATATGCCACTTAGTCAGTGAACAGCTAAAAAAAACATTAGTTTGTTTGTAAGAAGCAAAAAAACGTTTAGTCAGTTAGTTGGCATGGTTATGGGTCCTGTAGACGTTAAAATCATTTGTAGGGTGGTGTTTCCAAATTAAACAATCCCCTACACTCCCAAGCACTCTTCCACTTTTCCAGTACTGGTTTGCAATATTATCAAATCAGTCTGAAGAGAATTATTTCTTACAAATCCAGCCTAACTGACGCCCTGATTTGTCTTCCATGGTTTGTTACCCAATGACATCAGACCATGTTCCTGGTCGCAATCGTTGTCCCGTTATATTTAAAAGTTCTTAATGATTACATGGGTGCAGGGTATTTGCCTTATAATTGTTCTGATCTCTTGTTGTTCATATCTAGTCAGTGTTGTTGGTCGTGGATTTGGCAACGGAAGAATGGGGATGAGCGCATTTTGTAAAGCCTATATTTAATTCATTCATGGCCATTCAAACCTGTCTGGTGTTTCCGAAAGGTGGGTGTTGTTACAGGGTAACGTTTATGGAAAATAACGCAATTTTAAAAGAGGTCAATTAACGTCTCTTTACATTTCTTTCAACTCCGTTCTCTAATGCACCAAAAAAAAGGGCCTCCTTTTTTTTTCGTAACTGCACAGAAATTGACTGGGCCGGGGAAGGTGAAAATGTGGAAGCGAAGAGCGTGACTGAGAAAAAAACACAGCTTTTCTTCTGAGTAGACTAGAGATCCCGCCCACCGGAATAACAACAACAACAACAACCAACTAACCAACCAATTTATTTTGCCAACTTAAATCTTACAAGAACAGAATAACAAAAAGAACTAAACGAGCTGAGTAGTTACAATAATTAAATTACCTCGTATGGGGTTGCAACACACGAAAGATAGAGAGGGAAAATATTATAAATTTAGGAGGAAGTAAAGGGTTCGTGCGGCTAAAACCGGGGTTTCACAATCACACAGTAAAAGCAAATTACCAATTGAAACTCCCACTAAGTATCTCCTGTTAAGTGAGACAAAAGAACACTAGAAAGTAGCTTTCTTTCTCTCCTGCTTTGGAACTGTTTTGTCCGTTCCTTTTCTGTCTAAAATGCCTTTTCCTTTCATTATTATGCATTATTTAAATACTAATAAATGCATTTTCTCGCCAAAAAGTCATTTCTTTTTTCCCCGTTTTTCCATTTATTAGTATATTTTATTTAAATACTAATAAATGAATTTTCTCGCTTAAAAGTCATTTCTTTTCCCCCCGTTTTTCCATTTATTAGTATACATTATGTAATTTAATAAATTTGTTTCTTTAACTTTCACTGTTAAAGTTGTTTTTGCTAAAAATATTTTTACTAGTACTAGTAAAGTTTTTTGAATACTTTGCAAACATCTGATGACCCCAACAGCCAGCAGCTGCGACAAGGAACGTTCAACGTCCCTGATCGTCGGGTGATTTAAAGGGGGCTCACCACAAAACGGCTTTGCACTCTTGCTTCTTGTCAATTCATTGCGCAGTGCGGCAGAGCTTTTCGATACTGCACGGGCTGTAAGAATGTACCCTTTCCACTGGGTCAAGAAATACTTAGGCCTCTGAACGAGCTAAGTCTGTAGTAAGTGCTCATCCCAGTGAGCGGTATGTATTCAAGCGGAGGTCGCACATTCTTGCTCCCAGTTTTCTAAAACATTTGTTTAGATTTTCTAAATTTCGGGTTATTTCAACGTTTTCTAAAGAAGAATTGCGCTGCAAATGAGTTGTTTTCTGATTTTTCTGAAAAAGCATTTATCGATCTTTCCTTAAGTGAAAGGCGTTAAAATGGCTACTGGAACTGTTAGCGTTAAAACCTCAACTGTGCTTTTAAAAAACCTTCAGAATTAACAAAACACATACCCATTATGATGAGCATTATCTCAGCATTTTCGTGACGTTTTTGTTCTTTCTGGGCGGGGACAAGCATTTTTAGAGGGATAAGTGGACCGTTTAGGTGAAGCATTTTAGTGGGGAAACTAAAGCATGATGGGCAAAAACATAGTTGAAATATAGTAATTTCGACCATAACCAACCAGTTCAATTTTTCTGTCTCTCCCTTATCCTCACCCTCCCCCCCTCAAAAGTGCGTTTTGAGAAAAATACGAAAGTGAAAAGGGAAAGGAAGCACCGTCCCTTTTCGTCTATCCCCAATCCCCTTCTCTCTTCCCTTTTTTCTTCTCTCTCACTGTTTATTTTTCAACTAATGTCGAGATGAAATTGTCCTTGAGAGATCTGCTGCTAGAAAGTAAGCCCTGGGCAAGATTCTTGGGGGATCATGAAAAATTTTTTCTAAAGAAGAAACGAAAGATGCATATGCATGTAAATTCTACAAGTGCAAAATAATAAAATAGGCAAAAAATCAAAAGCCAAAAAATCCATACTGCTTTCGACGAAATCCCTAGACTAAACACTAACTTACCCCCCCCCCCCCCACCCTCAAAAAAATTCCTTGCTCATACTCAATAACCAGAATGCATTAAATTGTCAAACAGCAACAAAAGAAGTTTGATTATACTTAATCAGGTAGAACTATGCAGCTGGCATACTCAAGCTCTACTACACCAATCTTCAGATTGAATTGAATACCTCCATAAAATTTCTGCTTCAATCAAGGCACCCCAGTAAATACCTTCCAAATTCTCTTATCCAACAAAATCCTGGAATAGAAGTTTCAGACACCCCAAAATCCTTGACCATTCCCTCCCCCCCATGGGCCAGCTGTTAAGTGGGTTTTCAAAGAACCTTCATACTCAGTCATTTTAAAATGTGAATTCTGGTCCAACTCTGGATGGAATTTTCAACCAATGCGCTGGATACCAGTCTCCTGTTGCCAAAGTTAACTATGAAGTTGTGGGCTCACTATCTTAGCAATCTACCGTAAAATATAGGAGTAAAAGCTTGTGACAGTTTATGAGAATGCACTTCTTTAGGAAATCCAAATGCAAACTGATTTTGCATTAATTTAGTGAACTCCAGAAATGGATTTTGAAGTGTAAGAATCAACAGACTAAACAGTTTCATCAGATCAAATCTAAATATTCAGGATTTGTACATCCAAAAAAGTACACCTGCCGAGTGGTTTTCACGTGAAAATATGACATCAGTTGCTTCCCGCTCGCTCACACCAATATTTTGCGCACACTACAGAATCCATCTTTGGATTTTTGATTTAATCTCAATTCTTAAAGAATCGGAGATCAAAATTATAATCTTGTATTCTCCCAAACAAATGCATCCTTGTCCCTTTTACTAAGTCCTAAATAATAGTGACCAATATCAACTTTTCCTATATTCATATGTCATTGAGAAAAAAGGTTATACAAATTTCTAATTAACAAAAATAAATAATCACCTTTTATCAAATTCTTCCATCAATTCTTTAACGAAATGTTTGGAGTTCAGTCAGGAGAATTTGTATGTTGATACTGGGGCTTAAAGGGTTGCAATGATGCCACCATCAACATAAAAGAAAAAGATAGGCTGTTTATTCATAATACAAATCAGGCAAAAGAAAACTTTAAAATACAAATCTAGTTTAGCTGTTTATAAACCTTTTTAAAGCAGTCAACCCTGCTTTCTTGAGAAATGTTTCATTCACTTCCAAAATGTAAACAAAAGTGTTTTGGTGCATAGAGACATGTTGCCCGTATGTCTTGATAACAGCAAGTAACATCTTGGAAAACTTAAGTGACTTTGTCAAATGCTGTGACTGTTGCTCCAACACACAAACAAAGCTTCCAAATAAATCCTCATTAAATTCTGGTTTTAAATCAATTAACACCTGAACAACAGAAACAGTGCTCTCTGTCCACATAAAAGGCAAACCTTCAACATCTGACTTGACTGAGAAAATCAACTGCATCAAATAAACTGTGGTGTCTTCAGTGAGACATTCTTTGATTACTTTATTGACGAGGTCCACTTGTGGAGTGTCCAAATTTGATTGCTGGACCAGTGTTAAAATAACACCATCACAAAATGGTCTTGAATGTTTTTTAGCAAACTGATTGACTGCAGCAAATAGGACTCTTGAAGCAGTTTGCTTTAGCTGTTGAATTTTAGGTAAGAGACAGTGAACAGCAAAAATAACTGCATTACTAAAGCTTGGTTCACTTGACAAAGAAACAAACTGTTGACACAGAGAAATTGCCAAAGATTCTTCCAGGTTTTTCAGATTTAACTGAGCACAGATATGTCTTAGCTCCTCAGGGCTACTTGCTGAAAATACCTCAAGTTCATCATGAAAATTGAATTCATTAGTCTCTAAGTTCTGAAGTAAGTTTTTCAGAGCAGTGACTTTTAGCTGAAGAGCATCAGGTAGCTTTGACTCAGCTGAGACATTATTTTTCTCAATCAAAAGCTCTGGAACATTCTCAGTGCTCATCGTAATAGACTGTTCTCTATCAGTTTCAGTCTTGGTGACTGAATGTCCTGGAATATTCTCAAAGCTGAAATTAAAGTTTTCTTCAATACTGTGTTCTAGGACATCTTCATTTTCAATGATCAGACATTCTGGTGGAGGGGGCACTGTCAAATCTTTCATGTCAATTGTTTCAGGTTCAACTTTTACTTTGTGACTATTAAAAACTTGAATAATTTCAATATCACTTTCACCGGACAGAGCAGAAGGTTCTGGGTGAAGTTTTTGCAATGTCTTGTGAGATGGAACATCTACACATATATTTCCATCACAAATGTCTGTCAAATCAATCATGTCAATTTCATCTCCAGCACAACTTTCGATTCTTTGGGGAGATACGGTGTCTTGTTCCTTTGAAATGTTCTTATCAATACTAACATCAGCATCTTTCACTTCATTTTTGATAAAATTATTTAACCATGGAATGTGTATCGAAGACTCCGCTTTTTTGGTCTTATTTATGAGATCTTCAAATCTTGTCTTAGAGTCTATAGTAATAAGATTAGTAAAAAGACACTTGTTTTCTTTTTGGTGTGATTCTTCACCATCCTTCCAGTCTCTACGGTCAGTTTCTTTAAAATTTCTCAACTTTGATTCCAAAATCTTCAAATGAGTTAGCCTCCAGTCAGCCATTTCCGCCTCAAATTTGCGCAAGCTGTGAATTAACTTGTGCAGTGAGTTCGCCGGCACAGAACAGCCGTGATATGAAATGAATGCTAGCGTATTACGTTGGATATTCAAAGGAAGGAGAAGCAGTTTGGGTTTAAAGAACAATTGATCATTCAACACCACAGGGAAATCCTTGGCAAGATCATCTATGAAATCTTCCCAGCTTGGAGGAATGTCGGACAAGCTTTCAGTGGCAATCCGTTTCTGTAGCCAAATAGACGCAGCTTGAACAGGAAAGCACTCGGAGTTAAGAGCTGCAAAAACTCCACGCCATTCTTTTGTAAATGATCGAACAAGTGCGTCTAGAAGACAAACAGGAGGAAAATCAACGTGATTCTCTTTGCGTGATGAACTGCAAGCTTCGTCCGCCATCTTGTTTTTTTTTTTTTCAGCGAAAGAGGACTGAAACTAGCGTAGAGTCGAGGCTGTGTTCCAGCTTCCTGTGGGAGGAGAGCTACTTCCTGATGAAATCTACTTCGCTGCAGCGAAACTCTTTCTGTCGTATTTTTTATCCTGAAAAATATGTCTTCGCGAAGGTAATGAACCTATATTTTGTTAAACATAGGAGCTAATAAGTCATTCCTTTAACCCACATGTTTTTTGTTTTGGATTTTAGGTGGTTTCACTCGAATGTTTCTGGTTATGATGCAGAAAAGTTGTTGTTAGAGAGAGGTTTCGATGGCAGCTATCTTGTTCGACCAAGCAAGAGTAATCCTGGGGACTTTACGCTGTCAGTTAGGTAAGTGCAACAGGATGATAAGTAAGACAATCGTGGTCTAAGAAAAAAAAGGTTAAAAATTTACTTCTTCTTTTCGCCATCGCTTTTGGTGTTGCGTTTAAGCGGGTTAGATGAGTTGAGCTGGAAGAGAGTGGCGCTTGAATTGGTCACTGGTCACGATCGATATAGAATTTCCTTCCCTGAGGGTGATTTTTTTCTTAAAATATTGGATAACATTGAAGAGCTTTCCCATCCTTGCATTTGCCGATTTGCATGAGAGGTAAGCCAAATTTTAAGGTAGAAGGCTGATAGAAAATCAACTATTTACTGAAGTGACATTTATGTGCGTATGCTCATTTTGCATTTTATTGCCATCAAGAGGCAATTAAGACCAGATGTCGGTAGATCAATTTTAAAGCTAATCGACGATAATCAAAATGTAAATTTAGCACTGTTTCAATTTGATCAGTGCTGTAAGCGTTGTGAAAGTTTGATTTTGAACCGACTTTTCGATCGGGAACTTCCGAAAAATATTGTGTTCCTGGAAAGCTACTATGCACACAAAAAATATTATCCAAGTAATCTCTTACGCTAATCCTAACTTTTTTGTCCGTTTTATGTTATCTTCCTCAATATCTTCCCTTTAAAACACCTACGCATTGATGTCAGTTCTAAGAATCGTATGCTAACAACGTCAGTTCCAAGACATCTGTTTATTTTTTTCCTTTGATTACAATATTCCCGCAGGTGTAGTTTCTAATCGAACCATTTTCTGTTTTCAAGTGTGAGACCTCATCTTGAATTGATTATTGGCTTTTCCAGTCTGTTTCCAGGATTTCCATTTCTACTGAATGGCAATAAAACTGGAAATTGTATTACAATTGAAATTTGGTACATGTATTCAGACACAGAATAGGTCTGTTGTTTGTCATGATTATTCAAAAATATGTTGAGTTAGATGCCTTTGAATTTAGAGATGTACATGTAGCTTAGGAAAAGCCAAGGAAATTTTTTATTAGTCAAGCCAGCCTTTTAACTGAATGTCTCTGTCTTCCAGAGTAGTCTGAGCTGGTGGACTAAGCTCTTTTTGAGCCGGCGAAATTAGCCGGCAGCCAGCTCTCAGTGACATCCCTGTGAATTAACTTCTTGTTTTAATAATTTGTTGTTTTCTTAAAGTTGCATTTAATACCCAGACGTTACATAAGAATAAGACATCATTTTGGCTTTCCACCTCCAACAAGGATCCCACAGAAAAAGTTCTTGTGTAGTACCTATATAAAGCTTGGTTTTCTTATGATGTTAGCAATTGTGGTGATTATGATTGTGTTCAGTCTAGCCTTCAATATTGATCACTGCAATCCCTTAAATCATTGAAGAATAATTATTATTTCCTTTGTATGGCTGTGTTAGCCTGCGAACATATTCGCCTCTCATTGCTCCCTGTTACTGGGGAAGTTTGGTGATTAAGACCTCTGTGTTTTTGCTAAAAAAATTTCATATTGATGACCCAAATCAATGTTTACATAGTTGATTTGGCAGTCATCGGGTTTCAGATCAGGGCTAAAAGTAATTTCCAGAGAGTCTCCGCTCACGATGATAAGCCAAATTCATTTTACATCGGTCACGTATTGTTTCTGGCCGGTCAAATTTATAAGATAAATAACTCTTAAAACATTAAGGGCCCATGAACCAAAACTGGCGCTATATATATTTCCAGCCTGAGAAATTTTTGTCAAAAATCTTACCAAATACAAGGCGATAAAACATAATAGAAACTTATCCTGCCTTAATTGCGGTAAACTTCAACACCACAATGAGTGAACAACGTTCCAAAACTACCAGTTGTAAATTATGTTGTGGAAAACTGGGCTCTAGTCATGATCAAAAAGCTTTGCCATAGGCTCATTTCTCAAGCGTCTTGTTGTTAAAATAGCAAGTGATTATCTCTGTTAAAAAACATTAAACACTCTTGTCAAATCAATGCAAAATCGATCGATTTCTAGTGAAATTTGGCTAGAATATTCTGCCATTTTTTACCGATTTTTTTTTGGCGAAGTTAGCCCCAAAAGGTTCCATGAAATTCCCACAAAATTGGCCAATTTTTCCGTGAATCTGTCTCTGAAAATCCCACGAAACTTGACTTTTTTTCCGCGACCTAACAGAAGCCCTGAAAAAAGTCGTTGCTTAACTAATAAAAATAAAAAGGTTTTAAATTTTGAAACTAGAAGTGCGTGAACCCCAGTGTCTGTTTCAATGCATGCATTGTAAACAACTGTTCTAATTGCATTTCACCTAGGATTTCAGATTAAAGTTCTGTAATACACATCTACTCCTTACTTACTGATAACAACTGAAACAACTGAACAGCATGGAAATTTTAATTTATTTCATGTTCAATACGATTGAATGTGACCGGTTAACATGACCAGTAAGACGAAAAGTTGACAGGTCAACTCCCCAGTCTGTCTGGACATTGTCTGTTGATTGGCTGTTACTGTGAGCCTTATAGATGTAAATTTATTTGAGTTTTTATTTTTTAAAAAAGGTTTTACGGAGCAAATAATTATATTCCCAGGAAACAAGTATTTCTTGGTGGATTTGGCTCCTTGCGTATGATCTTAGTGAACTTTTTTCTTTTGTCAGTTGTTGGTAAACAGTAGCTGAAAGAGTATGATTATGGTTGCTACATCAACCAATCACAGTTTCTGAAGGGGGTTAACTTGTCTTTCAGTAGCTAAGCTTTTTATTAAGCAGTTTTCCTTGAGGGTGATGCCAGTTCATAGGTTAGTGACTGAAGAAGATAATTTATATGTTTTGGAGGGGGTTAAAAATCCTAACTGGCTGTAGTGGCAGAGGATTTAACCTCAGGAATGCCATCAAGAAAATTTAGCTAGTAGTTTAGTCAGGCATTGATTCTGGGTCCTCCAGATTGTACCTCCAATGCTCTTCATGCTTGTTTTCACTGTATCAGTGACAAGAATGTAGGACAATAGCTATAGTACTACAATCATGGACAAAAGTCCTACAGTAATGCGGTATTCATATTTTTCTGTCATTTCTGGGTCCCCTCTTAAAAAAAGTGCATCCGACCTTTTTGAAATTTTCTTGCAGTTCTCCTTCCCCCCACCCTATACAAAACTTGGAAAAAAGTCTTTTCGAATCATTTTGTGGGAGGATGTAGAAACTCTGAATGTCACACATCTATTTGGAATTTTAATATTTACACACTCACTGTTTTTGTATTGGAATCTTCAATACTCGTTTTGCTGCGCTCACTTGTACCATTTCTGCTGCATCTACTCATGCATAAATAGCTTGTATTTTCCATGAAATATTTCGTAGACATTACTTTATTTATACCAACGTAAAGGGGGATTTTTTATTTCTATGACCACATACATAGAGCTACTCTGTAACTTTGAGTGAAAATAAAGCTCATGTAATGTATGTATGTAATGATTCACTTGCAGACGAGGTGGAGAGGTGACACACATTAAAATTCAAAACACAGGAGATTTTTATGACCTGTATGGAGGAGAGAAATTTGCCACTCTGTCAGAGCTAATTCTCTTTTACACTGAAAATCTTGGGCAACTGAGGGAGAAGCAAGGTGAAGTTATTGAACTGAAATTCCCACTGAATTCTACAGATCCAACCTCTGAAAGGTTAGTTTAACATGTTCACTCACTGTTTCTGGTTTTACTGAACAGGACTTACTGTGAAACGTACAGTCATACGACTGTGTAAACCCAAAGTTGCCCCTTTTTTATCTTGATGTTACTTAAATAATGATTTAACTTCAAATTTATCATACACTTTTATACTTTTAATCATTTCTCAAGCTGTGTTCTGCCTGTAGCTGATCTATGCTACTCTATTGTATTTTTAACATTGTTTTTGTATTTATTTTTTCACCTCTTTTCACTTTTAACGTATATATTAATGGCCTTGTATCATAAAAGGGTGTGCTGTTTTCTTCAGTTGAAAATTGGCCAAGCAAAATTATAGTTGTTACAAGACATCTCTCCCACTAGGGCTCAGCTTGTAAGCTGTAGTTGTACTTGAAACCTGTTATTTGTTCAATAGTGTGTGCTTACAAGCCAGTTGTTGAACACTAATAACCCTTTAAGCAATCCTCTAAGTAGCCAAAGTCCAAATTAGACGAGTATTCCAAATTTCATTTTTGTAATACATGTACTGGAAAACAGCATGATAAATGATACCTTGTGAAGTTACTCCCAAAGAGGTTTCAATTGAATGTTAACACTTTAAGATTTCAACCACAAACTCAAAAGTTAGAATTTCATACTAAAGAAATAGCACCATGTTACAGAACTGCTGAAGAGGTTTCATTTCAATGGTAACACCATAGGATTTCATCCACAGACTCAACAATAATTGTTGAGTTTAGAACTACATACTAAATACAACTGTAAATAGCACCATGTGAAAGTACTGCTGAAGAGGTTTCATTTGAATTGTCACACCACAGAATTTCATCCACAGACTCAAAAAATAGAACTTCATACTAAATAAATAGTACCATGTTACAGAACTGCTGAAGAGGTTTCATTTGAATTGTTACACCATAGGATTTCATCCACAGACTTAAAAGTTAGAACTACATAGTAAATAAATAACACCATGTTACAGAACTGCTGAAGAGGTTTCATTTGAATGGTCACACCATAGGATTGTTGATATATTTTGTTGTCAGATGGTTTCATGGACACATGTCTGGAAAGGAGGCAGAGACAATGATGTTGGACAAAGGAAAGAATGGATCTTTCCTGGTTAGAGAAAGTCAGAGCAAACCTGGAGACTTTGTTCTTACGGTCAGGTGAGTTGTTGTAGTTATCTTATACAGGGACCGCGGAGCAAGGTGAAAAGTGGAAGGGCTGACAATTGAAAATAATTTTTTCATATTGAAAATCAAAAAAAGGAATAAAATCATAGCATTTGATTTGTTTCTGTCGCGTGACTTTGCATACTTTATCCAGTATTTGTTGCTCTTTATAGGTCGGCATTAGTGAAGATACCGAAATTCTTCATACGATTTTCATTCCGTCCAGCAAATGTGTTTGCAATCTCAATCACGTCCAAGCTTTCCGTTAATTTCTTATGACAATTAAGTACTGTCAAGTTGCTTAATCGCTGCTGTTTCATGTTCGATCTCAGCCATGTCTTTCAGGTTCAATGCAAGAAAAGACGCGATTACAATTTTAGTATAGAAAATACTACACTGAAGTGATCTGAAAAATTTCTAACTATGGCCGTTCACTGTTCAAGTAATGTAATTCTTCTTGCCATCGAATATTTCATTGATTCGAAAGGAGAAACTGACAAAAGATAAAACTTTTATCAACTCAAAACAACTACTCACCTTCGTTTGGCTTGAAAAAGCTAGTAAGTTTCTTCATTTCGTCTGATAAAACTGATAAAAAATTCTGCCGGAGCTGGAAGTACAAAACACGCTGCCGAACAAAGCGAAGGGGTGGCCAAGGCATGGCGTTTGATCAAGGGACAAGTCAGCCCCAGGGAACAATTACCGCGAAAAGCACAGGAGCCCCACAAAATACCTGGCGTTTGAAATTAAAGAAAATACAGAGAATATAGCAAAATATAGACGGAAAAAAACTTGTTTCAAGTCTTTTTTTTAATTTTAATTATTTTTCTTTTTAGCGCAAAAAGTGGGGGCGGGGACGCAAAAAAGTGGTGGGGCCGCGGCCCTACCAGCCCCTCCCCCTCCGCGGTCCCTGTTATACGTGGAGATTTTGGCACAGTCCATTTACTTTTACCAAATTAGAGGGGTAGTACCACCAAGATTTTATGGGTCCTGAAGAATCCAATGGAATTATTTGTAGGCTATCTGCAGGGATGTTTCTAAGATTTCAGTTTGGCTGCTACAGCCTAATAGACATCGATGTACTTAAAATACGCAGCAACTTGAATAAGTTTGGAAGGACTATGGCTAAGCCCTCAACTGCATTACTAGAAAGGTCTTTTTCCGTGTTGAGCCACTTGCACCGCCAACAGAAAAGCAGCTACGTGAAAACTCAGGGTGATGGAAGCAAAGCCTAATAGACATCGATGTCTCGCTTTTGGAGCCTGATACCGAGTAGCTTTTATGTAAGGAAAAGGCACTGCATCATGGTAACCTTGGTGGCATATGATTATTGATCATTCAGTACTACATGTTTTAGGCAGTTCGCCAAGCTGTTAATGTTAGTGTCCCAGTTTCAGATAATTTCCTCACACTGATTTGCAACCATCCCGCTGATTTCATTCTACCTTCTCACTTTTATGACCGTTTACATTGTCCTTCTCCCTCTACCGAGTTTGTATTAAACCCTCTCACAGTCAAACCATCACAACCTGCGATTTAAATTGATCGAGACCAACAGAGGCACTGAATCCCACATTGCAGGCTTGTATACCAGGGGCCTCATGATCGTCCTCATAGTACAGTGGAACCCGTTAATATGGTCACCAATGGGTTAAAATAATTTGGCCGTGTTAAGAATGTTAGCGGTGTGACCGAATGATTTGGGGCAGGCTCAGCTAATTTCATGACTTGAGGGCCGTAATGACAAATACACCGTACATCGTATTTGCACTTCTTGAACAACTGTTCTGTCAAATAAACAACCGCAAGAAGTAGATATTGCGTACTGTAATTGTAAAAACTACTTCAAACTTTCCTTCAGTGTATAAAACCCTTCTATAAATTGGCTAAAAACCACCACAAATGCATTCTTATTGTACTGTAATCTATAGAAGCAGTACAAGAATAGGCTCAGTTTACTAAGATGTCACAGGCAATTCAATTTTCTAGATTTTGTACGAGTAGCTGTATTAACGGAATGAATTTATAAAAGATTCTAGTGTTTGGCATTTTAAAATGTGGCCGTTGACTATATTAATGGGTTACTGCATTAACGGGGTTTTTTAATAAGAAAATGTATGGCTGTTTTGCCCAGTCAAAAAAAAACGGGACACATGCCATGAATTATTTTGTGTCTTTGGGGATTTTTATGCGTCACGGACGCAGGATGCAGAGGTAACAGAATCACTGCAGCCCCTCAGCTCTATATGACCGCCCCGATCAGTTAAAAATTTCTTTAAAGTGGTCTAGTCTTGCCAAATGTTAAACATGCTAAGCTTGTTGGGAACTGTTAAAAACTGTCTCTTATTAAAGATAAATAGGACTTACAGTAGTAAAAAGGTGTCTTATGTTTTCTTGTCCAATCGGTCAAGTGCTTTTATTAGTTTTACCAGTAATATTGTCCAAGCCAAAAACAACCCATCTCAGATGGATGGATGGGTGATGAACATCCTCCAAAATACTAGAAATATTTGCTTAATTCCTAAGTATCAACAATGTGAAATGTCTTTCTGTATCAACAAGTTGGCATCTGTTTTATACATGTATTCAGAGTACCAATTTTTGATATCCTACTGGTGTGTACTAAATTAGATTGGAGGACAAGATTACACATGTTATGATACGTCACCTAGTGGGAGATGGTAAATATGATGTTGGTGGAGGAGAGAAGTTTAATGATTTGACTGATCTGGTGGAGCATTATAGGACAAACCCCATGGTAGAAAAATCTGGCACTGTTGTTCAGCTCAAAACAGTAAGTTGCATAAGTACTTTTCTTATCATAATCATGTCAATTAAAAACATCAAGACAAATGCCTCCTTAATAATATTAGTATTGAATAATAATAATAATAATAATAATAATAATAATAATAATAATAATGATAGTAATAACAATAATAATAGCAATAGTGATAATGATGATGATGATGATAATAACTGTAATAATAAAAGTAATAATAATGCTTTCTAAAATTATGATATAGAGGATATTACACGGTGGCGCGAAGATATGAATTTTATTTTCGAGTGGCAAAACAATATTTTACGAATGAGCGCAGCGGGTGAGTAAAATATTGTTTTTGCCACGAGAAAATAAAATTCATATCTTCAAGCCGCTGTGTAATGTTCTTTTTATTATATAGACAAAATGACATTGATAAAATAATAGAGGGAAATTACCAAAATTACGTCATCGATAAACTCACGTGTGAGATTTTGGAAAATAAACCACTCGGGTCCCGGATGTAGTTTTTATGAATTTTACGAGTGGTATATTTTCCAGTAAAACACTTGTGTCTATATAATAAAATTTAATATTACATGTATGTAGCAGTACAAAACAATCAAATGCTAAATGTTGTAATTGATAAATTCATATTGATGTATTTTTAGCCATTCAATGCAACAAGAATCAATGCAGCAGCTATTGAGGATCGAGTTAAGGTGCTGCAAAAGCAGAATCAGAATGTATCTGGAAAGGCTGGCTTTTACGAAGAATTTGAGGTGAGAAAGACAAAGACAGCAGTACTGTCCATTGTTCTTAAGGACCCTTGTTGATAGGGTGAATCATAAGGTTCCTTATACATGTATTACTATTCTTCTCATACTTTGCTTTGCTTCTGTTTGTGACTGAAAATTTGTTTTCCACATCCACTGAAGAAGTGATCATTCTAATATTGTGTTACCATTGATGTGAGAGGTATGGTATATGGCACTGTGCAGCAGCATGTTTACACGCAGATACTGATGTGGCATGAAAAAGCTGAGGACCTTTAGATAGTCACTGTTTGAAATGAAATAACAGTTTGAATGGCATTGTGGGGTGTTTATTGACTAAATGAATCAAAGAAATAGTTAGTGCTGCCAAATATTACTTGAAAATCACAAACAAAACAATCTACTGTAACTTGTATTGTTTTTGTAAGGTACATGGCACAACAAAAGTGCTGTCTGATACATGTAGATTGGGGATAGTAGAACAGCTGCCTGGGCTAACGTGTTTTAATTAGTAGTTGTCTAACAGGCATGTAACATTTGCTGTGAAAAAGTAAATGCCAGTGAAAAAGTGGATTACTAAGCTTGCACAGCTGTTCTATTTTTTTAAATTTTATACTCATTTATTTAAATGAATAAATAAATAATAAATAACAATTTGGAGGTAGCACATCCACGTAGTGGTTCTTCATCTACCTGATTCCTGGTGGGTTTGGAATTTGGAAATGTTGGGTTTTGGGGAGAGGGGAAAACCAGAGTACCCGGAGAAAAACCTCTTGGAGCAAAGGAGAGAACCAACAACAAACTCAACCCACATATGGCATCACACAACATACTTTGTAAGAACATGGATATCCATGCCAGTTTAAGTGATTTGGCCATAGTATCTATGCTTTCTGCAAAAACATCAGGAACAGGTTGAATTTTCATATCACCTTGAGGCAGCAGATACCAGAAAAGGTGGAAACTATTATAATTTTGCATTTTTTTTATTTTTTGTAATTAAAGTCTTTCTAAATTCTCTCAATGTTGCCTGCATAGGTTCTTCAAAAACAAGAATGTAAACATCTTTACAGCAGAAAAGAAGGTGAAAGACCTGAGAACAAGCCCAAGAACAGATACAAGAACATTCTACCATGTAAGTTGTGTTCATTTGTTTGATGAGTTTCTTTGTTTACAAGCAGCATAACTTAAAAAGACAATCCCCAAGGATGTAAGTAATTTGAACAATTGGTCCATTGTAGATGGTGTAGTTTAAAGAAATTCAGGTTAAAGTGGTTTTGTCTTTGGCTGATTTTCAATTTCCCTAATAATTATAAAAATAAATAATGTCAATTTCTGTGGGCTCATTTACATGTATTATCTGCTGTCACTCTGGAAATTTACTCGACGCGCTTTCCCAGTATATGGAATTAACATAAGACTAAAATATTTTTCTTTGAAAAGGCTTACCCACCCTTATTCGCCAGGGTCATTTTCATTTTCTTCACTTTATTTATTTTCAAACTATAGTGTCTATATTGTCTAAGTTCAGCTCTGATGCCAGCACTTACCAACAATTTCTTAAGAGTTGTGCACTTCCTTACCCACAGGATGCCTACCCCGTGGATGTGATACTCCAATGACCCCTCCCCTCACCCCACCCTGGTCCATGTCATTTAGTTGGGGGTAGGAATGATCCAGCCCGATGTCAACCTTTTTTTTGGCGGGGGGTAGAGAGGGGGAATCATTATTATTTATTTTTTATTTTTTTGTAATCACCAGTGCTTTCTTTGTGTTGATATTAGACTTGCAGACACTCGTTTTCCTTAACATTTTTGTCCAATTTTTGCAGGGTGAATTTATTTTAAATAAATGTTTTTTGTGCATTTTCACAACATCTTCCAACCCAGATTACTTATGATTGTGAATAATGCCAACAATTTTTTTTATATCCTAATTCTTAGGTAGATTCGTATGAAAACTAAGTACTTGGAGACCAATGAAATTGTGTAAAGCTGAAACCATTCTCCCCTGAATTGAAATTTGAACTTTATCATAAACCTTTTAATCGTCTGAAGACTTTAAAACATAAACTTTCAGAAAAACACTGAAATACCATACTTAAGGAAAAATTTAAAATCAGATTTGAAAAACTGCTGCATAAGAGGTGTCTTTTGTACTGTTCAAACACCAGATTTCTTTCATAGCCATCCTAGTGCTTCGTTGAAGAGATTTCCGCCATTATTTTTATAAAACCGACCATTCCATGGGCAACATTAATATATTTCATTAATATTATTTGAATATGGACATAACTTTGCTATCAACAATATATTTGTGGCTCTCCCATTACACACTGTTCTGACTTCTGCTTCTGTTTTATCTCTACTTCACCCAGTTGATCACAGTCGAGTTGTTTTGCGTGGTGGTGACCCAAATGTTGTGGGATCAGATTACATCAATGCAAACTTTGTTGGGGTAAGTTATTGCTTGATTTTTAACAATTATTCATCTCTAAGGTATTTCGTCTGAAAATTGAATTCCTCAACATTTAATGAGTAATTCCTACTTATAAGAGTCCTTTTGTCGCCTTGATTTAATAGTGTACAGCTGTAGTTCACAATAAGTTGTGTTTCAGTTGTTTTGTTTCCTTTGAAAGGGAAAGCCATTTGGGAATTTGAACTGCATGGAAAACAAATTTTTGGCCAAAATTCTTGGTACACAACCATTTTTTATGTGATGGCCCAATGGTTGCCAGGTATTTGGTTTGAGCACATTCGCATTGTTTAACCCTGATTGCTTGGCTAGAAGCAACTAGTAGTGTTTCTGTTTGTACACTATTTTAAAAGCTTGTCTATTACAGTGTTACTACCACATAATGTCAATGGTACCCATACACAAATGATGAACTATCATCTCATCCAGGACGTTTTTGGACCTTTCATCATAAACTGCTTATTGTTCATTGCAGCCTAGTGACTGTGACGAATCATCCAAGAGATACATTGCAGCTCAGGGCTGCCTTCCAACCACTGTAGAAGATTTCTGGAAAATGGCCTTTCAAGAGAACAGTCGGATCATTGTCATGACAACAAAGGAAGTGGAGAGAGGAAGGGTAAGTACATTATAGCGAAAGTGTTGACCTTTAAACCCTGTTATTTACATTGTACTCATTATCTGACTTCTCTGTCTTCTCATTGGCTAAGAGCCTACAGCTAATTTTGGAAATCTGCGCAACTTACAGATTAGTAATTAGCTTTCTGCTAGCAGATAACTGACTAATCTGTAGGTTGTACAAGCAATGGGTGATTTCCAGTAACAATTATTATAAAAAAGGTCATGGAAAAAGTCATCAAATTTGAAGAGCTCCAAAGAGTGCAAATCCTATACAGGTGATATAGGAAATCAGCATTACCCACATATCTGTAGATTGTGAGCACAGTGTACATGTATGATTTCCTAGGGCAATGTTGAGCAGTGTTCTGTGCAATCGTGTGGTTGTTGTTATTATTATGTAATTTTCTTCAAAAAATGTGAAATAAAACAGTTTACATATAGATTTGGCTTTTTTGTTATCAAGAATTATCAAGCCCTTGGTAAGTGTTGTCTGCCTAGACCTTGGGCTCAGCTTATAACACATTTCTCAACCTTGATTATTTTGAATATCACAAAAAAACTTCATTCATTAATATTCATCCAATAGTATTAATTTTGTCACACTGTCCTTCATATACATTTCCCAGTATACAAATAAAGACACCTGTACAGTATACTTGTCATACAAAAGGCCTTAACCAAGTATTAAAACAGAAATAATAAGCTTAGGGAGACACACCTAATATGCTTATGGCTCATGATCCATAATTTTTCAACCATGGTTAGTTATTACAAAGAGTGATTTTGACAAAAGACTGTTTTTAGCCTGGGAGCTTAATAAACCATGGTTTTGATGACAGTGAGACTGTCACTAAAAACGTTATCATGAATACTCCATCTTTCTTACAATGTAAGTATCAAGTGTTAGTGAAGTGGTTTGAACCTTATATTAACCCCTTAAGCCCTAAGAGTGATCAGCATCAAATTTCTCCTGGTAATATCAATGCTTTGTAAAACAGAGTGGTCATGAGAGGGCATGATCACACAAGATGAATTTGCTTGTTATTTTATCAACTTCTTCCCACTACTTCTATAGGAAATGAATAGGGGTAACAAATGAGAATTCAAATTTTGATCTTAGGGTGCAAAGGCTAGGGTTAAACTTATTTACCAATTGTGCTCTGTGTACCCCAATTTTTTTTTAACTCATTGTTTCAAGCATTTTTTATTTCAATATTTTTTTTATTAAATCAACACTTAATACAGCACATTACTTGTATATATATATATATACAATAATTTAATTATTAAATTATTGTAGTTGTACAAAAATTATTTTAGGATTGTTATTGATGCTGTGTTATTTTACAGAACAAGTGCACACGTTACTGGCCTGATCCTGACACCACTAAAGATGTTGGTCCATATCATGTACGATACATGAAGGACACAGAGTACACTGAATACACACTAAGAGAGTTTGAGCTGACATCAATGGATGATGTAAGTTGCACTTCTTTTATCCAAAATATGGCTTTTCATGCCATAAACATTTATTATTTATTAATCATCATTATTCATGTTGTGCTGTGAATGCTTGAATCAGCACCTGGGGCAGTGAATACAAGTATTTTTCTAAATCCAGAGTGGGTTTGGGGGGGGGGGGGGGTGACTTGTTTCATCTTTCAACTTTTGGGCTTAACCCTTAAGTCCCAATATCCACAAACAAATTCTCCAAACTGATCTCCATACATTTCCTTGAAGAATTAGTTTAGAGAATTTGGTAAAAGATCAAATATTTTTCTCTCTGATCATTTTGTAAATTCTCGTAGACTTTGCTCATGATAGTCTATGGATATCGTCAGGAGAAAATTGATTTTGAGCTTTATTGGAACTTAGAGGGTTAAAATAACATTGTCATTATTTCCAGTAATGTAATACTGGAAACAGTAAACTAGAAAGTACCTGTCAGAACAAACTCAAATCTATTTATGGTCACTCTCGAAGTCCTGGTTTTGCTAAGTTTTTAGCATTGTAAACCTTCTATCCTACTTCTATACCATATATATCTTAGCTTCTTGGGAAAGTGTGTGGCACTTAAACTTTACTTCAAGTGAGCCCTTTGTCAATATTTTTAGCCTGAAGTGGGTCTCTTATAATGTATTTGAATCTTGCTCATCAAAGTCAACAAAATTATCATATAGTATTGAATCTTACCATTGTCCAAGCAACCCACTCAAACATGTTTTAGTTGAAGATGCAGATGCTGAAACATGACCGTTTTTCGTTTCCAATAATGCTATTTTCTGTCTTTTCTTTATAAAGCACTTATTCTGTATTTTTTAAAATTTACTTTTAAAGTCTTTAAAGCCTTTAATAGGAACTTTACTAGTGGCAACCACGTTATCCTCTTTAAACTTCACTGACTCCCGATTTCTTACCGTGTTGTGTTCAAGTTACTTTTGCTGATTTTTAAAGCTCTAAAAATGGTCTTGGGCTCCGGTATGTGGTCGAATTACTTCAACACCAGAAGCATTCTAGGACAATTCATTCAAATTCTTGAGAACTACTTTGGCAGCAAAAATCCAATACTAAATCTTATGATGATAGGGCATTTTCCACATGTGCTCCAAGACTGTGGACCGTATTCTCCTAGACATTCATAAATCAAACAGTTTTTGTCAATTAAAAATGATTTCAAGACCTACCTTTTTTAGGAAATTAATTAATAATGGTTTAATTTATTACCAGATTTTAATGTTTTATATCTTCTTATTCTTATGTTTATTTTTATGTATTAATTGTTATTATTTTTAATATTGTTGTAAAGCGGCACAAACAACTACTGGATGTGAGCAATATACCGGTAGAAGTGTTTTGTTATTATTATTACTATTGTTATGTCATTTCTGGTGTGCGTGTATGGTCAAATTGCCTGTAGCAGGGTTTGTACAAAGTGTTGAATCCTTGAAAAAGTCTTGAAATTTGCCCAGCGTTTTCCAGGCCTGGAAAAAGTCTGGAAAATGGAGATAACGTCTGGAAAAATGGTAAAGAGTCTTGAATTTTTTTTTGAAAGCTACAACGAGTGCTTTACTCTGAATTTTTTTTTTCGTTTTGGTCAAATCTTAATCGATCTCGCTCGTATGTTTGAAAAAAAAGCTTTGTTCCCGCGATTTTTAAGGTCTTTATTGATCACCAATTTGATAACCGTGAGTGTGGAAAAAGAGAATATTGTTTTGAAAAAAGTCTTGAATTTTGAATCCACTACTCCTTCTACCCTGCTGTAGCCATATCCTGATTGTGTATATGAAATTTCATAAATTCACTTTGTAGTATGGTTCTTGTTATGTCATATTACAGCCTATACCTCGAACAATATACCAGTTCCATTACACCGGCTGGCCAGATCACGGTGTTCCAAAAGACCCAAGCCCTGTATTACATATTCTTCATGAAGTGAACTCAAGACAACAGTCCATTCCAATGGCTGGGCCAATTATTGTTCATTGCAGGTACATGGAAATTATTTTAGTACTGTTTAAAAAGCGAGCAGGATTGTATTATCAGGTTTAAAAACTAGAGGCAAAGCCGAGAATTTTTACACCTGATAATACATGACTGCGAGTTTTTTAATAGCTTCAAATGTCTAACATATACTCATTCTTGGGCTAATATTTAGATTTGGGGTTATTTTGGTCTAAAAAATTGGACATAAAGCTTTGTTTATTTTGTTTTCAGTTACAGCTTAGGTAGCCTGTGTACAGACCCTCCCTCTTCTCAGTAAAAATCGATTTTTACTGAGGGGAGGGGGGAGGTCTGTACACAGGCTACAGCTTAGGAACTGAGCTGAAACTGTCTTTTATTCTTTCAGTGCTGGAATAGGAAGGACTGGAACATTCATTGTTATAGATAACCTGGTCAACATGATCAAGGAGCAAGGTACCGTGCTTTATAGTACAATCATGAGTAACCTCCTGCTTATTTTTTCGTGTTTCTCAGACGATTGATGGCAAGTGCGAGACGTGCGTCAGCGCAACACACGCGCGATGGGGAGAATGCGCGCAACGTGTCTCGCGCTTTACGCCCTCTTCGCACTCGCTTTTGCTCGCCTGAAAAACGCTAAAACATTCAGACCTGTTCTTCAGGCTAACATTCTGTCAAGTGAGAAATGGTGAATAAGGCAAAAAATAATGAAAAAATGTACTTTATTTGAGTGTCAATGTATTTAACACGAAAGTACAAATTGGTGACACTATATTACCCTCTCCTACTGGAGACGGGATCGCCATTTTACGTGGTCACCCGAGCCATGCGAAGGTCTAGCCGCTTGCACTGCAAAGGGAGTACCTTCATTTCTCAGTTACTGTAAGATCCTGCGTATTGGTCCGGCCCCGCGAATCAAACCCGTGACCTCCCGCTCCGCAGTCAAGCGCTCTTCCTACTGAGCTAATTCTGTTTTTCCTTGCAGGTCTTGATTGTGAGATTGATATTTCGAAGTCTATTCAGAATGTAAGAGCCCAGCGATCTGGTATGGTCCAAACTGAGGTGGGTTTAAGTTCTTTTCTAGCGTCATTAACCCTTAAAAGCCTAAGATCGAAATTTGAATTCTCATTTGTTGCCCCTATTCATTTCATACAAAAATAGTGGGGAGAAGTTGATAAAATGTCAAACAAATTCATCTTGTGTGTTCAAGTCCGTAATTCTCATGACCACTCTGTTTTACAAAGCATTAATATTACAAGGAGAAATTTGATGCTGGTCACTCTTTTGGCTTAAAAGGTTAATTCGTAAAGAAAATGCGAATGAAATGAATGTTAAATAAGTGTTTGGAAATCACAAGAAAAGCTCCTCATTTTTGCGCCGTTAATTTCTCCTTCTTAATTTATCTTTTAAGAGAATTGGTATCTAGACTGCGAGTGATCTCTCTTTTTCCTCAGATTTAGTGAAGGGAATGCACGCGCGCGCGAGCACCGAGAAACAAAACCTGGAGATGCGACGTGCCTCTCCCGTCTCGCGCCTTCAGTCACGCGTGTGATCACTTTCATGTCTTGCGCGTTTCGCTCGAAGAGTTAAGAGAAAAGACAGACCGCTTGTAGTCTAAGTGATATCGAACATTTGATTTCACCACAAAATCAAACACCTTGAAGTTAGTAAAAAATAACCGCTGCGTGTTGTACGTCTTCTGTGTTCTAATTACCTGGTTAGCTCAGTGGGGAGGGCGCCGGCCTGCTAAGTAAGAGGTCGAGGGTTCAAACCCCGGCCAAACCAACACTCAGGGGCTTTAAATAACTGAGATGAAAGTCCTGCCTTTGAAATGACGTCTGCAAACGGTTAGACTTTCTAGTCTTTTTTGGAAAGGACGAAAAACCGTAGGCCCCGCTTCACAGGACTTTCACTCATCTGGTTCTTGTGGGACGTAAAAGAACCCACACCACTGTTCGAAAAGAGTAGGAGACGTAGACCCCGGTGGTGCGGCCAAATTTTCCTGGGGTAGGTGGGTGGATGTGTGATCTGCAAGGAGAGATCTTAATATAGGGATAACCTCATGATCCTCCTTACGGTGTCGTAATGGCTACCTGTAAACAGTGTATCTGTGTACACCCTTAACGGGCACCTTGCTAAAACGGACACTTAGAGTTGGTCCCTGCCCTTCTTTACTCCTGTTACGGGCATCTTGTCTAATTCCCTCCAGACGTGCAAGAGTTTATTTTGTTTTATTTCCTCATTATAGGCTCAGTATGAGTTTATCTACAAAGCCATCCAACATTACATCAGCACAGAAACAGCAAGATTGAACAGCGACAATGTAAGTACAGTAAAACCAGCATTAAGCAGACACCAGAGGGAGGCAGCGTGACTGAGTGCTCAGCGCGTCGGACTCACAATCAGGCGGTCCCGAATTCGAGTACCGTTCTGATCACTTGCCTGATTTATTCTCTGTCGTCCAGAGTTCAAGTCCTCGACCATGCTTTTAGTTAGGCAACTTTGTGCCTCCTGCCTCCTGGTTGGGGTTTTTAATCCTGTTATGTGTGGTTTGGATTATTTGTTTCTAGTTATTTGAGTTGAGTGACTATAACTGGGCAGGCTAAGTGCACCTGCCATGGTAAACAATCGTTCAGCCTTAACCTTTGAGTCGAATTGTATTATGGAACTGTTTGGGGGGACGAATTTTGTCCCAGATTCCCGGGCAATCTCGTAATTGCCAATTCCCCACTTTGAGGTTGCGCGGGAGACCGAGTCGAGATAGTTGTCTCAAAGTGCATTGTGGGACTGTTTTGGGGGACGCAGTTTCAACATGGCGGCAAATTTGTCCTCCAAAACAGTCCTACAAGGCACTCTGAGAACCACCTCGACCCGATCTCCCATGGAATCTCATAGTAGCGAATAGAGAGTTTAAGCTTCATGTATACGGCAAACGGCAAACGTCAGATTCAAATTGAGAATTTCTCAAAACAGAAAATGAACTGGTAAAAACAGCTCAAAACAAAAAATGAATGAAAAATTGCATGAAACTACTACTTTAGGTGTAGAAATAATGAACAGTAAACAACAAGTAAAGAGGAAACTTGGTCACGTTGTACAAATTCGCGTTTGCCGTTTGACGTAAATGTGATGTTTAACCTCCCTAGTATTAGAAGTGTCCTTAAAACCGTCTCTTAGTGCACTTCAACGTACAGAACGAACCGGTTCAAAACTGCCAACAGCACAACTAAGAGAGAAAGCAGTTTGTCGTAATCAGTCGAGAATCAAATACCGTAAAATTCCGAAAATAAGCCCCTCCAAATATAAGCTTTCCAAACCGGTAACTCAAAAAACTCTCTGTTAAATATACGCCCCCCGGTGGTTGTAGTTGGAAAATTGCCCCCAAATACAAAGTAAAACGGTAGATTTACTTCCAACTATAAGGCTAGCCCAATCGATTTTGAAACGCAAATTTCCCTCCGTAGATAGGCCCTCCGAATATAAGCCCCTCCAAAAAAAGCCCCTCAAAAGAGTTTTTGAAAAATATAAGCCCCGGGGCTTAGTTTCGGAATTTTACGGTAATTCCTTAACAGATAAGGGGTAGGTAAGACCAACCCAAATAACTGTAACTAAGTCCATATCGTATATCGTGTAAAAAATTGACAGCAGTGTTTATGTAGTTATGAAAATGAAGTTGACAGTTCATTGAGCGGTATAGGTATGTCTGCCCCAAGAAGGTATGGTTTCTGATCCTTTGTTAGCTAAAATTGGGCCGGAATTGATTTTGGTCCCGGTCTTGAAATAGGAAAAGTTTTTATTCGCCTTCGTGAGGGCAGTAATTGAGGTGTTGCATTCTTTTTATGTTACTTTCTGTATGAGCGCTAATTGTAGTTCATTTGTTGTTTGGTAGCCTCAACTAGCAGTGTATGGAAATTTGGCGAATGTGAGGAAAGGAGGCGATAGTGAAGTTCCTCCGCCGATCCCTGCTTACAAACCTCCCGACAAACAACCTGCAAGGTCGGTTATTTTAGTGTCAAGTAACCCCCCCCCCCCCCCTTCGCTCCCTTCCCCCTCTTTCATAGAAACGTAACTAGAGAGCTTACCGTTAATGTTATTGGGCGTTTATTTAATTTAGGGGGCCAAAAGGGGGCGTTAAATTGATAGAGGCGTTTATTGTCAGTTTGTTCTCTTAACTGTAACAAACTATACAAAAGTAATATGCTTTCGGCGATATATGACCACAGTACGTAAACAGTGGACTATCGAGTCCATTCATTGATACGTGTAGCCGTTTGGAGATCCAAATCGTGTTTTTAAAAGCTCAATTTTATGTCAGAATCTTTACTTTGATCTTGACAAGGAACAAAAATGCGATGACTGCATAGATTGAATGATTGTGCTGCGTTTCACTATTTGCTAGTACACGTATTCCAGAGCAACTGTCATGCGGGGCGTCTATTAGACAGGGGGCAACGTTTATTGGAGAGGGACGTCTAAGGCAAATTCGTTAGTAAGACAAGAGGTTTTTATTTGAGGGAGGGCGTCTGTTAGATCATTAACGGTCAGTAAAATGGCAAGAGATACGGCAAGGATAAAAGCACCAGTAAACTGCATTTGCGTTCTTTATGAGCATTTATTCATGGAAGCGAATTTCTAGGAGTTCAGTTCTTTTAGACCACAACCAACCAAGGTTACAAAGAGAACAAAGTTTACGTTTGCAACAAAAGGTTGTGTTTATGAACCATTTCGTCGTAGTTGCACAGTGACGGCTGGGCGAAGAAGTGGACTTAACCTGGGCTCCTCCGCAGGCAACTTCTATTCTAACAGTTACACTGACTGTGAGGAGTCTAGGAACGACGAAAGGAGGAAAAAAATATCCCTGTTCTCCCACTCGCTCTCTGAAACAGTACAGTAAAGCCTTCGGGGAGACTGTACTTAACCAAAAATTGGGATGCCTGTGCTAAGTCGTTGTTTTGTTCATTCCCGTATGTCTCCTGATAAAGAGAACAGTCCCTGACACAGAAGCACATAACCTTGTTATATGCTTCTGTTGACATTAATCTATGGCTGCCATTAGCTTTAGAAAGTTGTAGCGATGCTCGCAAATTAACTCGCGTGCATAAATCCCAGTTGTCGTCGGTAAGAATCGAATTGTAGAATACAGTCAACTCCCTCTAAGACGGACACCTTTGGGACCGGCAATAAGTGTCCGTCTTATAAAGAGTCAAATAAAGGACTGAAGTAAAGAAAGACAGGGACCAACTCTGGGTGTCCGTTTTACAGAGGTGTCGTCCGTCTTATAGAGGTGTCCGTCAAGAGAGAGTCGATTGTATCAAAATAATTGGACAGTTACCACAGAGTACGGAGCTTGTCAAATGAATAAAACAAACAGAATAATTAACATCTTACAAATTAAGGTTTGGGTTTTGGGTGCCTTTTTCATTTGTCAGGGTTTGCTGGTTGTTCCGAGGTGTTCCGTGATTTTCCAACAGTCCGGGGTGTTTGGCTTTTTGCCTGTTAGAATACGTAATACAGACGTGGTCGTATGACAGGGCTCCTCTGTACAGACTGGTTGTGTTTTAGTTTGATACTGGCCTTTAAGATAAAGACTACGAGCAGTCTCTCTTTTTTTCTCTCTCTTTTCTTAGTCCGTCGAGCGTAGCCCGTGCCAGGCTCTCAGATAGTATAATGGGAACGTATTAAAAATAAGAAAATAAGACGCGCACGACCTGTCTCTCCCCAGCGCCCTCGCGTTTTTCGTATTTCTTATTACTGAACGACTTTCCACCACCAGCTCGGAGCCTGGAACAGGCTAGTCGAGAGAAACGTGCGAGACACGAAAACGACCACGCGCGTGACTGAAGACGCGGGACGGGAGAGGCTCTTTTTTCTTCTCGGGCTCCTTGCTCGCGTCTCGCGGCCTTGGCGAAAAAAAAAAAAAAAAGAGAGAGAGAGAGAGAGAGAGAGAGAGAGACTGCTCGTAGTGTAATTAATGCTCCAACGGCTAATTAGTTTAGTCAAGAGAAAATGTTTATGCTCTCTTTGTTTTCATTTCCAGGCTACCGGACGAAGATTCTCCCCGACGTCCTCCTCCTCGAGTAAGTGAAATACCCACTTGCTTTAAAAATTTATTTGTTCTATAATCGAACCATTCCACAAAATCACCTGTAATGATGTATGGAGGTGGGTGGGCAGGCCATTATATTGGCCATATTAAGGTTGTGTCAAGTTGTTCTATGGGATTGTTTATAGGGACGCTATCCTTACGCTGACCTTTCGCCAGCGTGACTGTGATAAATAGCACAATTTGGGTGTGCAACCACTTAAGCCGCTTTGGTCACGTGACAAGGCGTGCGAAAAAATCACCCGTGTGAACGGTCTTTTAGCAGTGGCGGATCCAGACCTTCAGATAGGTGGGAGGGGGGGTGGGGGTCTGTCATCCAGACCCTGAGATAAGGGCCTCAGTTTGGTCTAAAAATAAGGGGGGCCTGGGCCCCTCCCCTGGATCTGCCGCTGTTTAGTAATCATTCTTCATTTTACTTTGTACTGATCACCCGTGTGGACGGTCCTTCACTAATCATTGTTCATTGTACCTTGAACTGATCTGACTCTGTTTTCTCCTCAGCTGGGCGACGGGCCACCTCCTCCACTGGCACCCAGAAATGTGGCAAAAATATAATTGTAGTGAACCACAGAGAACACATACCACAGATTTATAATTTATAAAGCAGTTTAACATAACGCGATCGTGAGTTTAACATCCCGGTTCTTGTGAACTTTTTCCCATCATTTTTTTCCCCCTAACCGTCGTCACGTGATAAACGTGTGGTTTTCATTCAGTTCGTCACTTTAGAAACGAGAAGAAAACTTTGCCCAATTAAACCTTCGCAAACACTTCCGGGACTGTTACTAGGGACAGGCTAGACTTAACCACAAGTCCAGCTCAAAATTTTTCTCGAGCGCGAAGCGCAAGCGAGAAATTCTTTATGTTTTCGGCGGCAAATCGAGCGACGGAGGGAGCGGGAGCTGGGGCTTATTACCGGAACTGGAAACGAGAAGCAAAGGGCTTTGAGGAAGTCTAGGGACGGAAAAAAATTTGGCTTATGGCTGATTGTCGCGTCCCCAGTAACCATCCCAGAAACAATTGCGGGATGAATTCGCGCCTCCAGCTCCACTATCGCTAAAGAATGTTCATGAAGCGTAGTAATCAGGGGCAACATTCGCCACCTACAAACTAAAGGAAAACTGGGGCGAGTTAGCTTTCGCAAAGACTTCTGGGATGGTTACTAGGGGCGCGCCGATCAGTTTTTTTTCTCTGTCCCTAGTAACAGTCTCAGAATTCTTTGCAAGAGTTAACTCGGCTCAGTTTCCCTCTCGTTTAGTCTAAAGTGGCGAATTGAGCGTTTTATCTCACGACTGACCACTAGTATCACGGGATCTTTTACAGCGATCCTATCATTAACTACTAGTAGTCCATCATTTTCTGTGGTGAAACTAGATCAAGTGATAAAGCGAGGGCTCGTGACTTTGCCCTCCTCGTGTCACGTTTCTCGCAGGTGGCGGTTATCTCGCACTTGCGTATTTCTTTCGCTCTCCCGTCGTTTAGGAAAATGAGGGACTTGACACACGTAGTCTTATCCTTAAATGTTCTTGTACCAATGTGTATTAGAGTTTGCTAACACTAGTTTCCATTTTGACATTCTTGGCGTGAAAGAACATCAGAAAGTTTAGGAGATGCATTTTAGGAGATTTAAGAATTTAAGTACCACCTTGATTGCATGGTTTCTGTGGATAAATTCCCTAAAATTCACTTCGATTGCATTGATAGATTATTAAAAGTTGTAGATTTTAGAGTGACATTATTCGTTGAATGGATTGGAAAAGGCCAAATTGCTATATAATCTCGATAAAAAGCCAGTGATATAAATACATGTTAATGCAAATTGTACAGTTGAAGATGGCGTTATTACTGTGAGTGTATTCATTGATAGTTACAAATAGTCCAAGAGTTTTCAAGCTAATCATAACTCCTGGAGTGCGTTTCTCGAAACCCGTGCTAACTCTTCTGGTCCGAATGATTTTCATGGATTAAAAGTGAGAAGAATGATAGGACAGGTCCAAGCTCATGAATCAGCATACTTCGAGGGTCCCCAATACTTTTTTCGAGATCCGGCATTTCCCTTATTTGAAGCTCGGGATTCGGGATTTTCCTTATTTAACGCTCGGGATTCGGGATTTTCCTTGTTTGAAACGCGGGATTTGAGATTATACGAATGCGCGGGAGGTGGGATGCCAAAAATAACCCTCAGGATTACGGGAGTGCCCGAAATTTTGGGTCGGGATCACGGGATTGAAGAACGCTATTGAGGACCCTCTAATTTGCGTGCCTTTGATTACGCATTTTATCCCACAATAACGTAAATATTTGTGGTCAAATTTGAAGACATGAAATGATTTCCCGGCCAGGGCTCAGTTGTTCGAAGGCTGATTAGGGTTAACTCGGGGTTAAATTTTAATCCCGATTTCTTTTTCTTTTATTCAAAAGCATTTTCTCGGATAGTTTTTTCTATTCTTCTTGGAGCATTCAATCGTGAAATTTTACACGAAAAGACTGACTTGTAACCTGTCGTATCTGATTTCAAATTTCACACAAACCTTGGGTTAACTTGACCCAGCATTGAACAACCTGGCCCAGGACTCTCGCGGTTATTTTTTTAGCACATTGCTGCATGTCACGTCGATCAGCAGCGTGCTTTTGATCTCATGTTTAACGACACGTTAGCGGTGAAAAATTCCTCACTGATTTTTTCTGGAATAAATTGTCAGCCATAGGTAGTTTCATTTAGATAGAGAATAGTTTGTCATTGAATGTAGAATGAATGGAATGTACCGTAGAATGATGTGGAACCATGCTAAAATAACCAGTGATATTATTTTCTGGTATATTGAAGGCATGCACATTACTGTACTTATTACATGTAAAATAGATTTTTCGCGTATAAGAATGTATGATTATGTAGACAAAGTGATTCGGGGCTTACTTGGGGTAATTATCTCCGCACAAGCTTTTCTTGGGTTAGGGTACAGTTTATACTAGTTTTTCTTCCAATGTTAGTTTTCTTACGGTACTTGTGTGGTCACTTGCAGCTTGTGCGAGTTACAACTTCGAGGTCGAACCCCGAATCTTACCCTTTTGATAGCTATTTTGTAATCTACGTAATACATTAAAAAATGAATATGATGTTTAGATGTCGTCTCTGTGCCTCAATTTTTCGCTGCTTTCTACTTCTAGCTGCAAACAGTCCAAAGCTTTATGAAACTACTGTTACTGGTTTTATATGGCCGAGGTTAATTTCCCAGAAGAGTATGTATTCCCTTGCGTCGCCATTTTCCTGGCATTTTTTCTCTTCCTGTCTCGTACGCACACCTTAGGCGCTCTCCCCCAAACAAGAAGCATTAACTCATGACATTGCGTCAAGAGTTCAAGAATATATAACTATTCTACAAACATACAGTTTCCATTACCTTCATGGCAAATTTAGCCTGTTGCAGCCTCCGAGATAGTTGGGTCCGCGAATTGAGAAGGCGCGAACACAGAAATAAAACGGGAGGAAGCTGGCGAGAGGAAGAGCGCCCCCTTTTCCCAGACTCCGTGCCTTACATTTTCGGGTCATCTCTACTGTTTGAGAGCCTGGAACAGGCTAGGTAAATTTTCAGGTTTAAGATTTTTTTTAAGGATTAGACATTTCGAGGCTTTTTTGGGTTTTTATTTTGGCCCCCTTCGATCATCTCCGTCACTAACTGACCGCGGAGTCAGTAGTCCACCACCCTCGGATAAAAGCTTCCAAAAAGTAAAAAGTCTTCTGGTCATTTTAATGTAAGGACTTTTTAAAAATCTTATGAAAGGGGTCACCGCAAAATGTTGTGAGGCGAGGCCTTCGTATTAATGATGTCGTGGGTAGAAAAGACTTGTTAAAATATTTCTCATGTGCTTTGGCTGAGCAACACGAATGCGAAAATTCTGCCTTGTGTTAATCAACGCATTAATTTAATTTTAATTTTAGCAGACAACAAATAACAAATAACCCCGAAATAAAAAGCTTATTAGGGAGCTTAAGAAAGGTAACTGCATTTGACTTCCCTTCTGTGACCACTGCTCGTCTGCTCCACTACCCCACCTTCCGTAGGGTATGCGTTTCCCGAGTCAGCGGTTGATCGCAGAAAATTACGCAAGGGATCGCTGAGGACTTGGAAGTACTTTTCCGAGTGTGATCATTTTATTTTCTGTTGTTGAAGTTACAAGCGAGTTTTTTTAATCATGGATGATCCTGCACTTCTTGGTAAGTTGTTTGATGCATGAAGTTTTCTCTTAAACCTCCTTTTTTGTACGAAAAGACTCTATGGGTTAAGGTGGATTTAACCTAAGTCAGGCTTCGTTCACCGCTCTGTTGAATATCGACACCATTTTGCTGATCCGAGGTTGGTTGTAATTGATAGTAAAGTTGTTCATGCGAAGAATCCATTGGTTTTTGTTTTCTAATAGAGGTAACTGAATGCAAACCAAAACGTCTTAGCTGCCATTTTTTTTACAGCCGATTCTACAGACCAAGCTAACTTAATAAAATTTTCATATGTATGACGTAACAAGCTAGTTTTGTCGTCGGTTGTTGCAACGAACGCGTACAAACGTTCGAAAATTCTACACTTATTACGCCAGTTTGCAAAGAATCTGTAAGAAATATTCCTACTCGACAACGTTATAGATTTTGCGATATGATGCAATCAGTAATATGCACTGCACCCTTCTTACCTGGAAGGCAAGTACAATTTTTCAGCTGTTTGAAAGTGCTCAGAGCAGTACTTTAGTAATTGTGTAAAAATTTAGTTTACTAAGGTGATCCCATATTAAGTAGACGCTGTCAATAATGCAAGAATTTTCCCCTACTTTTTTGTAGGGAGGGGAGGGGGGTCAGGAATTCTTGCCATCTCACTTAGCTTCAGGACTCTCTTAACTTTTCATTGCACTGTGTGGAAGCTCTTGTACCCAGACACCCTTAGGACACAACAAAACATTACGGAATTCTGCCTATTGATCCGCGTCGCCTGTAAAATTGCGGGTCCTATGACTATTTGCGCACTCACAAAGGATGCCGGTGCGTGTCGCATCCTTTGACTCCAGACTGAAGAGTTAGCATATTGTTTCGACGATACAAAGGTAATTTAACTTACCATATTTATTCCGCTATAAGCCGATGTTGGCTATAGCTGAGACCCTAAACTTTGAACTTGTAGAATCAGCATAACCAAGAATGAAAGATAAATCCAAAACACCGGGCTATAAGCCGAGACCCATTCGTTACAAGACTTTTAACTACTGTAAAACTTAACAATTTCCAAAAAAAATGTGACCTTCTCTAGGAAAACGTACAATCGTTGTTTGGGTTTTTCTCTGCTATCAATCTTTCCTGATGTCTTCATTGCATTATGCTTGAAATGATCACAATAATCATCTTTCAATCAAACCAAACCACATCAGTTTGTGTTACATTGGTCCTTGCTTAGTAACCAGGCAAATTTTTCGAAGCACATGTTTGACCAAACATGGCAGATTATTTACACATTCCTTGACATCTTTTATTTGTTTTACGCCTTCTCTTGTTGTAAAAGGCTTACCAATCTGAGATTTTAGTTGTGAGACCTGTTTTTGTCAGATAGTTTAATTGACCATTTGGGACTGAATTTCTGTGCTTAGCTTAATTAACATTCAGATTTGTAGAAAAGTGATTTATTAAATCTTTTGCTGCTGTGTGCTCAGCTTATAAGTGAACACGTCTCCATTTAATAGAGTTTCAACGCACTGAAAACAAATTTTTGTCAAAAACTCTTGACTTTAAGCCTAGACCCCCTCTGGGGTTCAAAGCTCACTGAACTTTAGCTTTAATTTGTGTAAAAATCGCTTGGCTTATAGCCAAATACGGTAAGCAAATCTATAAATCGTAGCTTATGCTCTACTCTCCATTTTATTAGGAAAGGCAATCGATCAACTTGTAAATTATTTTGACATTATAAAATATTTTAACAATTTGAGCCTGTATAATGTATAGAATGCCAAAAAAACAAGCGGGAGGCCGAACAGTTTCGAATTAACCCATTCGCTCCTGGAGATTTTGCCGAAAAACGCATTTTGAGGCTAGTCGAGTGGTTTTCTAGTCACTGTCGTGCTATAAAGGGCTAAAACTTACCACAAACCGGTTTACAGGTCGTACACTTGGCGGCCTTCTGATCCAGATGCAAAACATCAGCTTGCGAAGTTCGGGCATGCGCAGAAAGCAAAATTTCGAGATAGTTTTTGGGTTTAAAAGTGACACAGCAGTCTTGACTTTTACTTTTTGCTTTTTCTCCTCCCTTTTTTTTTCGCTTTTCTTGCCTCATTTTTTTTTTCTCTTGCTGGGCATTTAGTAGGCTTCATTTTGGTGGGAAGAGTTTTTAGGAAAGCTTTTAGGATCTTAGGATTAGGTGAAAGGAAAGGTAGGTGGGCAATGGAACAAGATTTTCATGGAGATTTTCAGGTCAATGTTACATGGTTTTTTGCCTCTTTCTCCGGTATCCTCGACTGAATTGTGCTCATTCTGGTATGGTTTGAAAGATCTCTTCACTCTACACGAGTTAGCGAAGAAATTTGTCCTTGACTGTTAAAACTGATGACGTCACAAAGGGTAGAAAGGACCTGGATCCGCACGGGCGGTTACGCGCAGTTCAGGGGCGAATGGGTTAAGGTTGAAGTTGTTTTTATCAGTATGTGAAACACCTACCTTTTGGCTTACTTTGCATCAAACTAAAATGTCCTGGCTTTCTTTACGACTTCGATTTGTTTCGTTTCATTTTGTATTATTTTTGTGAAAGCTAAATTCTTTCATGTTAATTATGCTTTCAAAAGGAAAAACTTTGAGAAAACGTTGCGTTTACAGCCATGCCGATACTTGTTTATTTAACTTCACTTACACTTATGTATATGCAAATGACCCTTAATTCAGTGGATTTCGCTGGAGACAAATAATTATATTGCCTTTGATTTCTCAGATGCTTCCCATTTTGGGGTACCCTGGTTATTTTGACTATCAAGAGTTTGTAAGCTTCGCTTCAAACTTTTCATTCCAAAGTTTTAATGCAGGAAAATTATGAGAAATGTTAAAATGAATAAAGTCATGCAAGACGCTTAAAGACCTCATAACTTAATGTTTCTGGTATCTTTTGCTCTTCTATAGTCTCCAAAACAATCAAGATGTTTCACCAATTTTTAGCTACAAATAATGGGAGACATTTGATTGACAGAAAAATTTGCATTTACAAGTGACATGTTTCAGTAGGCGGAATTTCATAATGAGGTGTGTGTAACTTGAGCTGGCCAGTTATGAGAATGGTTCTTGATAGGGGCCACTAGACAAAAAATGCTAAAATCTTATTTTTAAACCCTGAACAGGGCTGCAAATAATTTTTTTCTCTTGAAAGGACATATTATGCCCTACTAAGACACCATCCCTTAGTTCGACAAAACAAAATTTTGGTCGGACATCAGCGAAAAAAAGGTTGAACCTTATATTGGGTAAAACAATGGACATACTACTCTAATGTAAGAGAAAACTTCATTATCCAAGTCAATGTTGTTCCATGACTTTGAGATTGTCCTGACACAAAGTGAGATTAACTCAAGGTAGATTTTTATTCTTTCTTACCGTAAAATGATTTACAAGGAATAAATTTATCTGGAAATAATGTCCGATCACAGGTGGGATTTTGTCGGACACCAGCAAATTTTGGTTGGCCAATGTCCGATGACTAACTGTTATTTGCAGTCCTTCTGAAAGTGGCCATGGCCACCTTACAGAAATGTAAAGATGCAGAGTTGATATGGAGGTTGAGACAGGGTTTTGTGAAGGCAGCTGCTGGCTGGTTACAAGAGTGTCGATTAAGAGAGCTTCCACCGTATTTGATAACGGTGAATCCTGACAAAGATATAATATTGTTTTAGAAAGAGACTGGGGTAGTGTGGGGAATCAGCTGAGATTTCATAATTGATCATTTTTAAGAAGTAATCAGATTGACCCAACCGATCAGTCATCAAATATTATAGGAAAAATATCTGTATGTTCAAAATATCTTTATGTTAATTCCATTTATCTAACTCTATGGTAAAATCTAAGTATTTCACACTTAAAGGCAAGTTTGCCCATAACACGCACAATCAAAATGTGAACAAAAGAAAATCCTTACGAGCCAGTAGACAGAATTAAGCACAGTTTTGGTGCCTCGTCATAAAACAGGACAAAATCATATAAATTAATGTATCAGGGGGTATCATGTATCAAAGAGTGGTCAATGGATTGTAGCTATTCCAGGTCAAAATTTTATTCAGGTTAAAATTTTTAAACCTAGGTTAATTCTCAATTTCCTTTGTCCCCTACCCCTAATACATGAAAAATTAGAGCTAGGAGAGAAAAGAACATTGAGAGTCAACCCAGGTTAAAAAATTTGAACCTAAATTTATTTTTGACCCATTACATAGCATATTAGGGCTGTTAATATGAGAATAAATAAGCCGCGGCCATAGTGGCTTACTTAAGATGCAAACACCCTGTATAAATGGTACAAAATCTATGTTCATGGCTTATTCAAGCTGCGGCTTATCCTGGCTGAGGAGTTGTGTGCTGGGCTTATCCAAACCATGGCTTACATTGGACATGAAGGCATTCGTATAAATGCACTCGAGCATTGTCCGCGGTTCTCTGAAGCCAGGAACAATTGCTGCACATGCTCTGTTT
>NC_133201.1:27808797-27861297 GCF_958299795.1 Porites lutea | reverse complement strand
AATCTTCTCCCGTTTTCAGACAAAAACGGCGCAAAACCCTACTCGTTGGGGCGGCACATACCTATATGGCTTACATAAGGGAGTACCCCCCCGGGCAGTGGGGATGGTTTTGCAGCTTGCTCGCGAGCCCTCGTAAAAACACTAGAAAACTCAATGAAAATTTTAGTGAAACATTGCAGCAGTCACGGATTACATTTATTCCTTTTCTCGAAAGTCCCGGTCACTGATCAAAGTTTCAATAATTTTGAAAATGACACATTAAAAGTATAAGTTAAAGAAAAAAAGTTGACCTGTTTGAGAGCTCTGTACTTCTATTCAATAGGTTTTGATTTAAAAATTTGCCTTCTGGACGCGGACCCGAAAAATCGCAAAAAGTTACCGGGTCTTTGGATTTTACAGAGTTGGTCTACCTGTGGTAGCTGCCTCATTTCAGCGTAGGTCGTATCATGTTACAACTCGTGCTTGTTTCTTGCACCTCAGTTGCATTGAGGTCCTTGGCGATGTGTAGCTTTGGAAGTTGTCTTCGCTGTACCTCATTGTGTTAGGGACCTTCAAAGAACAAGTAAACCTGAAAGGAAGCGAATGAAGACACGAGCCAGCAGTGAGTTTACGTCTATCAACGTTGATTAACGTATTAACGTGTCAGCATTATGGTCAGAATATTTGCATAATCCAGGTAACAAATGTTTGCTTTTCCCTTGATCTGTGCTCGGGAAAACCTCTAAAAAACTCCACGAGATTAGGTTTATTTCAATATAAGAATTTTATGCTCTAATTTCGCGTTTATTCTTTAACAATTTCCTAATCTGAATTCGTACGGGTCCCTTGTAATCCCTTGTAATTAAGGAACTGGGCGGGAGTTTGTTTCTGACTTAAGCAGTACAACGGGGCTCGAAATTCTCAGAAATTCTTCCTTGAAATGACACTTTATCAGTGGAATGGGTTGATAAGTTTTGTTTTACTTTTCTTGCAGGAGAGCGAACCCTAACTTGAAGCAGATAGAATGGAGTGTACATCAGTTGTTGATTTTGATCGGCCGAAGAGAAAATGGGTGTTGCCAGAAGAACGAAAAGTCATCTTTTTTTTGGACGGTCAAGGTGAGATATTTTAGCTGTCAAAGCGTACTATTATAGAAAGCTATTGAAAATTCTTCTAAATTGGGCATAACCTTTCTGCCTGCCTAGTTTTTGTGTGGGCTCTTGTGTTTACGCCTTCAAACAGTGCAACAGAAGTGAAAATTCCTATACACCGTATTCACAAATGGCGGACACGCGGGAAAATACTGGTGCCTAGTCATGAAATCGAGGCGTTGGAGGATAAACAAAAATTGCAAATGAAGACTTTCAGTGAACTTGCAGAGTGTTTAGCACGGATTCCACCTAAAATAACTTTGTATGGAGGTCTTTTTAAATACAACTATGTGGGACGCCTTCTGCTTTTAATGTTTAGTACTGATTTGCTGTTTGCAATCAAAAGGGACGCGTATATCTTCAAGGAAACAGGATGATTTTGTAGGTTTCCGAAGCCCCAGTTTTCCCGAAGCTCGACAACTGGGCGATGGTTGGAGAAAAGTGGCAAACATGTTAGCCCAAACTTCACAATGAACAAAGCCAGCTCACTGCAATTCTGTAAAACAGAAATAAAAACAGATATTGGTCGCAAGAAAAAAAGAAATAAGGGACGGATATATGGCCTACTTGTTAACGCAAGAGACCTCCACCATTACACAAAACAGGTCAAGTCGAGAGCGGGTGAAAGATTCATTCATGAGGATCATTCATTCATGTCAGTGTCATACATAGCTATGTATGTATGTATGTACTTCCTTTGGATGATATTAATTCTGTCCCTTTGGAGTGAATTGTTAAAGGTACGTTGGCAGAGCTTAGCAAAAATCTTTTGATTTCTTTGTCATTGCGAAACAAAATAATTTTATCAAAATTAGAAGCTGTAGTGTGTGAATCTTATGACTTGCTGTTTGCCTGGTCTCCTTTAGGTCATTATCTCGGAGGGCTATTGGTAAAAAAGTAGTATAAAGCTCACATTTTACTAGGTTAAACTTTTAAGGCAATGTTTGGGTCAGGACTGAACACGGCAAGCTCCTTTTTCGAATCATTAAATTCGAGTCTGGATCCTTTTAAGAAGACCATCATTTTATTTATTTATGTATTCTTCACTTTTAAAATATTATGGAACAGAAAGTTAAAACTCTTAACAGCCAAAGATAAGAAATACGAAAATTACTCGCTGAAATGATATGTGACCGGCTTACCGAGTCTGCCGAGTGACATGATGAAATTTTGAGCGTAGTCCACTCGAACGCTCCTGCATTTGTACTAAAAAATAGTTCTAATTGATGTCCTTCATCGATAAAGACCAGAGAATAACGTCCTGGTAAACAAAAACCAAACATAAGTTCATCGAAACCTCAGTCACCGCTTCTTTCCTGTGTTTGTTTTTTCCATCTCGACTTGAACTGTTTTGTTCAATGGCAGACGTCTGTTGCGTTAACAAGTAGGCCATATATCCGTCGCTTATTTCTTTTTTTCTTGCCACCAAGATTTGTTTATATTTCTGTTTTACGAATTGCAGTGAGCTGGTTTTCGTAATCGGTTTCAAGGTGAAGTTTGGGCCAACATTTTTGTCACTTTTCTCCAGCCATCACCGACTTGCCGAGCTTCTAATGCTTTGGATACCTACAAAATCATCCTGGTTCCTTGAACATATCCGGTCCGCGTCCCTTTTGATTTCAAACAGCAAATCAATACTAAACATAAAAACCAGAAGACATCCCACGTAATTGTGTTTAAAAAGAAGTCTGTACAAAGTTATTTTAGGTGGAATCCGTGCTAAACACTCTGCAAGTTCACTGAAAGTCTTCATTTGCAATTTTTGTTTATCCTCCAACGCCTCGCTTTCGTGACTAGGCACCAGTTTTTTCCCACGTGTCCGCCATTGTTGAATACGGTGTATACTTTTAAGTTTGTTTATAATTCCATTCCATTGACTCGGGATGTTTAGGTTTTTAAAGAATTTAACAAGTCGAAAGCTGCTATGAGGCACTTTTAGACTCAAGGTATGTCAAGCTCAGCTTTGTAGAGTTCATGATTTCCAGGCTCATCTTCGTCTGTGAAACTCATGAGTGAAGGAACACAGTGAATGCAAAAACCTGCAATCAGGCGTCTTTTTTGGGGGGGGGAAGCGGGGGAAAAAGCCCCTCGTCTCCCAGACAAAAAGGGAATGAAGGATACCTGATCGCAGGTTTCTAAGAATTCAACACAATAGAGCCAAGGATAATAATAGCTAGAAAACGAAGAAAACTGCCTGTGCTGATTTCTAATCAAAGCTTGCATCATGTTAGAGAAAATAGAGGGATAATTTGACTTTGATTACTTCAGATTGTTAGGCAGAAATTGTGAAAACCCTTGTAACTGAGATTTCAATGATCTAAAGACTGAAAAAGAGCATCCTAAATTGTGGAGCACTTTGTAGGAAGACAAACCACATGGACAATCAGTGAAGACTTACCTCTTTTTTTCATATTATAATGGCACCTAAGTATTCTGTTCCTGGTAGCAAGGGTTTAAAATGAACTGTTCCTTGAAATGCCGAGGGTGATGCTTTTGTGGTGTTAAACATTTGAGGAATTAAGTTAAATGAATTATGTGCAGTGATTGATTTGAATTTTATTGGTGGCAATCCCTGTGAAATTTGCTTCACATCGTGCAGAAGCTAGCGGAAAATTACTGGTGGGCTTTTCCTTTTTTTAAAATATTCAATGGTATATAATTGTTAAAAAAAACTATTAATATACAGTTGCCAAACAATGCTTTTTCTGTACTTGCTTTCTCCGTGTATAACAGTACTTAAACACCTGTCAGATTGTGCATGGGTGGATAAAGAATTGAGCAAGTTTTGGGTCTTTTTTATTTGTGTTTTTTATTTGTGTTTTTTACTTTTTTGATGGGATAAGTTCAGTTTAGGGTAGGAAATACACTTCAAATACACTTGGGAATTTGCCACTTTCTCTGGTGAGTGCGATCACCAAGAATTCAAGAAATCCAAGAATTAAAAAAAATGTGAAAGTGTGGGTAGCTGACAGATTCGGGTCTTAGATTGATGAAATTTTAGTAGCAATTGTCTGGTGTAGAGTTGCATGAAAAGCATCCCTTGCATTGGTGATTTCCACGCGGCTTTATTGCCGAACATCTGATAGGGTTGTCACTAAGATTTCAAGTTGCCGGGTATTTGTTGTTAGTAGCCGGGGAAGTTGCAAGCAGTCATGGTTTTCCAGAAGGCATTACCGCCCCAAAAAAGAAATCAAGAGTACAGCTATCATTAGCATTTTTATGATGATCACGTCTTAATTAAAGAAAACTACAACATTCTGGGACACTAAAATAATAAGTTTTTACTTTACGTAAAGGCTCGTTGGAGGGTTTTTCTAGTGGCCGCCAAATGGGAATATACATGTAAGCACTGGGTCTGAAAAAAATGACAGGTAGGCGCAGTCTTATCTTCACGCAGACAAGGCGCATGCTGGCCAGTGTAGTGTTAAATCGCAATGATACTTTAAAAATGTTAAAAATGTGGAAAGGACAATCCATTCTTATATGGTGCAAATGAATTAACATGCACTGTAAAATCAATTGTAAATCCTCATTTAGTTACATGTAAGAACGAAACAACTTACGGAAAACAAAAGTAAAAGTAATGTTACAAATGAATTAACCAACGGAGAAGCGGAAAGAAGACAAACAGATGATGAATGTACGAAAAAGCATCATAAAGATAAGGTTACTATGGTTTGTTGAAAAATAAAAGTATGATGTAATCTAACAAGAATCACTTCGTGAATTTTACCGGGGCCACATTTGTCTTGGCAACCCACGAGGAAGGGTCGTTTTCATCATCAAGTTTCAACCCTCCAAGTTGCGTCCATTTTAGTCGCCATAGCGCCTAAAATTTTGGAACTGGCGACTTGATTTGGAGAATAGTCGCCAAGCTGGCGACCGTGAAGAATAGGTTCGTGTTGTGGCGTATAGAAACAGAAATGGTAATCACTTCTTCTGAAATATGAAGAACATTTATTCTAGCTGATTTGAATTCCATTACTTTTTTACTTTTCCGTTGAAACACATGCTAAATTGAAAACTTCAAAAAGTCTCAGAGCTAAGCGAATTGAAAATGAACATCAATGAATAAATGCTTTTCAACGTAACACCGTGTAGTTGAAAAGCTGTTTCATTACGGTTCGTAGCATTTTTGTCACATTTGTGTCAACCTTTTCTTCTTAATTACTCAGTTTTTTAATAGAGGTTACGTAACTACATTTTATTATACACTATGAATATTTGTATAAATATCGACGTATAGACTTTTTTGGCTATCTCGCCTTTTGGACAGCCGTTATCGGTGACCAAACTTATTGTTAGTTCCTTAGTTAGTCTAAAGCTCTAATCCTCGGAGCTCGATACACTGCATTCGATCGAGGAGTACGTTCCCGGTTTTTTTTGTCCCACTGGGTTTTTTATTCCGGGTTTTCGTACCGGGTAGTGTATCATTCCTTTGATTCTACTTTTTGTCACGTTCCATATTATTTAAATGTTCGTTTATGTTGAAATTATATTATTTCTGTAATTTTTTATATTACTTCAAGAGCATTTGTATTGTTGGACTGTATTGCTAAGATATCTTGTCAATAAAGCACGCGCTGGTCCATTGTGTCCATTAGGCACCCAGCAAGAGTCACACTCCATATATGTCGTTGTGTTTTCATTCGCGATTTGCGCGCTGTGCGAAGGGTAGTAATGAAACTTGACTTGCATTCGTTCACCTACTGGCCTTCAGTCTGTTGCCTTGCACGCGACATTTTAACTTTTGACACGTGACAGATGGCACACAATCGAAGCGCCTTGCTTGTCGACAGTGACAATTTCTTCGATATCTTAGGAATACTTGTCTAGCCAAGTTCGGTGGTTTTTTAACTGGACTACATATTATAAATATTTTTGAATCAATACTGAAACAATCTAATAACATGAAGAGGGAAAGCTAAATTGGTGCAAATTCAACACAGAACATTATGTGATAACCGTAACATGTGAACCGTGCTGCGAGTTGAATCGCGGTTTTGTAAACAAAAGCGATATTTTGTAAGCGAAACTAAACATCACGAAACTGACAGCTTATGGTTGTTGCAAAAAATGATTTTTTAAACACCTGTAGCGATGATAAAGGAAAGAGAAAATTTATTATTTCGTAGGCGGCATTTTTGTTTGGGTTCCTTTCAATTGATTGGGAAAAAAAAATTTTTCCCAGTACAACTCGTTGCAAAATTTTCACGTGTGCGATGTTATCTCTGTAAAGCAATGATTTCATTTAGAAAACTTGTCAATCTTCCTATAATCTCCTGCCTTTGTCAGGCTTTCGCAATGGCTAGCGATATTAAAAATGACCTTTTAAATCTCCAAAAATATTTGTTAGTTGGGAAAACAAGTTCATCATCAACAAAAGTCGCAAAAGAAATGCGAAACAAATATCAGAAAAAAAAAGTAGGTCGCCTATCAAGTTGCGACTGGGAAATTTTGAAAAACATTAACAGAGGATGAGTTAAGTTCTGCTCTCATATACCAACTGGGGATTATATAGAAAGATTGAAGGCCCTAAAGAAAAATGGAAATGGTAATTGTCTTTACAATTCCGTTTCAGTATTGATTCAAGGAGATGAATCTGCAACCCTTATTTCCTTATTCTCAGACTATCAGTAACTAATGCCTTGCACAATAAACGAGTAATTTATATGACAGTGCTGCATTTTAAGTTAAACTTGCTAACTGCTTTTGTTAATGACAATTTTGATATATTAAGTCATTAATATAATTTGGCGCCTAAAAATTTCCCCTGGCGACTAAACCCAAAGAGCTGATCGCCAAATGGCCACTGAACAAAAATTTTAACTTTGAGGGTTGAGTTTGTCGGGCGACATGAAAATCTTTTTTATAGAAAATTTTATAGAAAATGTTAGGGAATCCCCATTTTGAACAGTTGAGAGTTTTCGCATGTCGCTAACGTAAATGTTGCGTGACAAAGGTTATGTGAAACAGTCTTTTTTGGTTTTCATTAGTTAAAGCAGTGATAGACTTTCTTGTAATGAGTCTTAATTATTTGTCGGCCAATATTTGACGAAGTTTCCTGTAGCGAGTGTGAATTGTAAGGTATTGAAACGCACAAACAAAGTTTCGCGCGTGCAAGTTTAATAAGTTAAGGTTTTTGTTTTGTTGTAGTGTACACAGTTCAACAGCAACTAAGCTTTGTCATCATTAGGATGAATAATGTAACAATATTTTTCAATACACAGGGATCTCATTTATTGATAAGTAGCAAATATAGTCGTATTAACCATTTCGTTCCAAAACTAATTGAATTAATATTTGGCCCTAAGCCTATTTAATGAATAATTAATTTTCTTTGAATTATTTCAATATACTTTTAAGTCACAAAGGTAAACAATTATGTCCAGTAAAGGTGAGGGCATAAAAACGCCCTGGCAATGGTTTAATACAAATAAGGAAAGAGGAAAGGGCAAGGGGAGGAGGAGGGATAAAGTAATTTGTTCGCATGGCGAGTGTGTTAGAATAAATGACTGCGTTGCAGCAAAGGTCACATGTAATTAAAACTCCAGAACAATAGATGAGGGTTCAATACATCAGTGAACATGAGTCAAGTCCCAAACCTAGGCTGCCAAGTTACGCAGTTTTTCTCACGTGTTTAGATCGATTACATAATAATAAGATATTTCTTAGCAGCAAGAATCCAAAGTAGCTAAGAATACCAAGGAGAAAAACATAAAAATTCTACATCAACGTCTAATGAATAATGTGAAAATACAAAATGTTAGGGAATGCCGCATTTTGAATAGTTGAGAATTTGCGCATCTCGCTAACATAAATATTACCTGCCTCATAAGTCAAAGCAGTGATAGACTTCCTCCTAATGAGTTTTAATTGTTTGTCGGAAAATATTTTACGAAGTTTCCTGTAGGGAGTGCAAATTGTAAGGTACTGAAACGCATAAACAAAGCTTGGCGCATGTAATGATAAGTTAAGATTTTTGCTTTGTTGTAGTGTACACAGTTCTACGTCGACCAAGCTTTGTCCACTGTAACAATATTTTGCAATAGACAGGGATCTCATTTATTGATAAGTAGTAAATATAGTCGCATTAAACCATTCCGTGTGCAAACTAAGCGAATTAATATTTACATGGTTACAGTTGTTGCTCCCTACTTCAAATTTCTGAACCAGCGATATATCTCAGCGAACACTCCCAAAAGTAACGAGCCAGCGTTATATCTCAGTCAGCGATATATCCCTAACAATGTAACTTCGAAAACACATTTTTCTACATTTTTGAAAAATCGTTGCGTGAAGCTCAAAACTCGCAGGGGGCTGGAACTACGCACGTAATTGGCTAAAACTATTAACTTCCTGTGGGCCAAATTTGGAGGTAAGCGGAAGTAACGTGATTTTTTTGCGATTTTGTTTTTGTAGTCGATGCCGAAGGTTCGATGGCCCTAGGCGCCGGAGACAATGAGTTAATTAATTAAGATCGAGGTTTGGTCAGTTTACTGCAAACGACATAAACTGCGGTTTGCGGTTAATGTTTTACATTACCCGTCTGCCCATGTTTGGGGCTTAGGATTTGTGGATGGTAGCTCCTGGCTGTCATGTTTGTTTCCATTCATCCACTTACTTCTATTTTAACTGAGAAATTGTCTTCAAAATTACGTTTTTGAGAAATAGAATTCGATAATTAATAAGCAAAAAAAGTCGTATTTCTTCTCAAACGTGGGATTGTAATGTTTTAAGGTGCAAAAAAACCTTGCGGTAAATCACTAATTATCTTTGGAGTGTGGTCAAGCTATACAAATGTGAATCTCGAACCGCAAACCAGACAGTAAGGCCCTGGTTATGTGACTTCTTGATGTTTGTGGTTTGCGAGAAATGCAGTAAAACCTTAATCTTAAGGTCTCTAGTTTTACTGTGCATATGACATTAACTTTTAACTTTCAGTCACATGCTAGGCAACAAAGTTCTTCACAAGGATCCAGTTTCACCAATGTCTATCTGACTCATAGTGCTGAAAATGCTCGGAGACTTAAAAGAGCCTACATTTTGACTGCGACGTTATCGACATGAAATAAATTTGCGTATGAGGGAGTGAACGTGTACTCTTTGCCCGCTGATGGCGATTGTCACCGGAAAAGAATTTGCCATTATGCGCTTGCCACCGAGACTAACAGAGTAATGATATTGATGGTGTTGTGAAAGAAAATGTTGTTAAAAGCTAGGAGCCAGAAATTACGATTCAGTCCCTTGACTCTCGAGTCATCTTTCGGTTTTTAATTTTATGAATGGTGATTGAAATTTGATATCTTGTTGAACTTGCGAACACGACAGCTTTGTTTTGATTCTATATGGCAATTGAAATATCCTGGTGAATCATATTTTCGAGCATGTGCCTTGCCGATTTGTGGTAACCCAAAGGATTGTACTTCAAGATCTGTTAGGTGTTTTTTAACAGAAGTTTGAATGTTCCTTTTCATTCCTTAAATCACACTTCCTATGATAATGTCATCAATGCGAATTTGGTCATCACAAGAGAGAGAGAGGAAGCCAAAAAGAGCCAAGCGTTTCAGATAATTGTAGGATTGTGCAACTGTTGTTTCAAAATGCAGGTCGGCAGTTTTTAGAGTGGATATAAGCTCTGAAAAAATGTTTGTTGCCCCTACAAGGAGAGGTGAAATGTTACCAAAGTTTGTTGGCTGACGTTCTTGAAAACAAACTTTTTGTTTTCCTTGACGAGGGAAAATCTTTCTCCACAAATGTTTGCTTGCCGTGCAAAATTAATAAAGGTAAGAAACTGCTGCACTGTGCTTTCGCAAACTAGAGAACATGCCAACAGACAATGAATTCATCACAGAAGGGAACATCATAAACAACTTGTTGAAAAATAACGTAACAGCTTGTATCAAAATTTAGCCATTTGGAATTGCCTGTAGCTGGGAGGAGAGGGTAATTTGAACAAATATAACGTATGCAAAATCGAAGTCCGAACGGAAGTCCATGACAGGATATTCTATCAAAAAATCGTCAAATTGATCAATCATTCTTTGCATCCTATGTGAGACATGCCATGAATCATTTTGTGTCTTATGGGGATTTTTATGTGCCAGGGACGCAGGACAAAGGTGTTACAAAATCACGGACAAACCTTTAATTTTGTGTGTTTACTTCCTGTAAAGCAGCCACACCTGTAGTTTAAAGTAATCCGTAACCTGTCAGTTGCCAAGTTGGTGGCTTAATCAAATCTACTACAGCAACAGTTTAATATTTGCGTGTGAAAAATAGCAGTAGATTGACACTGTTGTATTTAGTGCCGCAAACCAAAACAAAATACAGAAAAAACCCTTGAAGACTTGGTTCATTTGAAGATGAATCAAACAGTAAAATGACCTGAACATAAAAAACAATGGTGAAAACTAATGGCTTTGTTGATGTCTTTAATTCAGGGTCCACCACGTCCCAAAACAGGTACAAGTGTTGGCTCACTGGCCCTGTTTCAAAAACACCAGCCAAGCAAATATCATTTGAGGTCTTCTGGTAGATCAAAGTCAGGGATTTTGAACCAGGTATGGCAAGATTCAAAGTAATCACAGCTTTTAGCCTGAATCTCTAGGCTTTTTTTTGTTGTCTTATTTTTTTCCCGGCTGTCAATAATGAATGAGTTTACTTTGATGTTTTCAGCAACGGCTGATGATTTGGAATCTGTAATAAACTCAATTGTTCCCAGTAATTTCGCCACCCACTTCTTGCAAATCCTCACATGTTAGGATCGTAATTTAAAGAATCAACTGTGAGATATTTGTTTGTTGTTTTCCAGCTTTCAAATTAAGATGTCAATATCGCTGATTCAATTTTGTGACGAAAATAGCATGTGAATCACCTTTTTTCACTTTCCACGATTTGCGTGTGTGTATTTTTACCCTAATTAACAGAATCTGCCAAGAACCTGTTGCCTAGCATGGGACCAAAATCTTTTTGAATTTAAATTTCACTCTCTTCCTTAAGAAGCTTAAGTGATTTTAAAAAGGTTTTGCATATAACTGCCTTGTTTCATGTTTGAACAAACACGAAAAAAAAAGAATTAGGCCCAGTTCAGACGTCGTGCCTCTGCCGTGCCGAACTTAATTGTAATTCGGTTCGACTGTAGCACGGCAGGAAAACAATGTTGATTCAGACGTCATGCCAGAGTCGAACCAAATTCAGGATTTACTGATGCCTCGTAACAATTCTCCTCCTAACTCCCCGTGGGAAGGCAATCTCGCCAAAATACATTAATATAATATATGAATTTTGCTTAGCGCGGCAGAAGCACGACCTTTGAATCGCTACCGTGCCAGAGCCATGTAGCACGGCAGCGCTTGTCGAACTTAATTCAAAAGTTTGATTCAGATGCCGTGCTTCTGCCGTGCTTTTGTCGAACTTAATTCCTGAATTTAGTTCGGCGCGGCAGAAGCACGACATCTGAACTGGGCCTTACTTGTTTACTGTGAGCAAAAGTTCTCCTCTGCAACTTTTGCCACAGGTAGCCCAAGTTCGAAATATGAGCATTGGTGAGCATCGGCATTGTTGCGTAACATTCAAAATATAAGGATTTGTATGGATTACTTAAAATGTGTGTTACGTCTCTCCTGTGTGGTCCACAGGCCGATTTATGGCCGTTTTAGGGGTTTTTATGTAAACGGTTTTCTCTCTATATAAAGGTTTACCAAGGTTGGGCACTCCAGCGAAGAATCTACTCCAACTACTCCAATCGCCTCCAAATTCCACCTAGATAACACACGATAGTTCTCCTTTCCATTCGTTACCTTGCTTCAAGACGCCTTTGCACCGAGAGCGAATCAAAGGTCGCCAATCTCTGCAAACCTTCCCGATTGAAGCCATCGACTGAGCCTCAGCCTGAACTCCGCGTTACCGTTGAAAAATAGTGACACGTCCTGAGACTCAAATACACTCGGGGTGGGAGACTGTCTCCCAACCCGAGCCGCTTCGCTGGAGTGCCCAACCTTGGTCAACCTCTATGTAGAGAGACAACTGTTCCCATAAAAACCCATAAAACGGCCATAAATCTGCCCTTGGACCACTCAGGAGAGACATAACACACATTTTAAGTAATGTAAGCTGTTTTTTATTGAAATCCTTTCATTTTCGTAGGTTAGAGAAATGATAGGTTTTTTTCCCATACAAATCCTTATATTTTGAGTGTTACGCAACAATGCCGATGCTCGCCAATGCTCATATTTCGAGCTTGGGCTACCTGTGCTTTTACAGTGTGCTTTAAATTTCCAAATCTTTTTCTATTCTTTCTACTTATATATTACTCTGAAATTAAAATATAGTCCTTCTATTTTAAAGTGCAATACACCAATACAACAGCCATAATAACTGCCACAGAAATAACATGAACAGGATGTTGTGTGGTTCCAGAAAATATCCATACCTCCCCCACGGAAGGGATCAGATTTTCCAGGGGGAAGGGGGGTCAATTTGCCTAATTTTCCAGTGGGAAGTGGGGGTCACCATGGGGAAAAATTTCCAGAGGGTTCTCATGATGCATAAGAGAGTAACAAAGAAAAAACACAAAAATTTACCACAACAATTTATTTGCGAAGATATAAAAGAGGACGAAAGTTAAAGAGCTACTAAACCTATGGATTAATGGACATAGCGAACATATTTTGTCAGTCCCTTGGCGTGACGTCTCATGCAAAAACGTTTCTTATGGTTCGCCGTTTTCGAACGGATTTGGTATCCGTTTGAATGGCTTAGGGTATCTGTTTAAAAAAAATTGTCATCCGTTTGAACGGCTTGGGCTATCCGTTTGAAAAAAATTGTCATCCGTTCGAACAGCTTGGAATATCTGTTTGAAAAAAATGTTATTCGTTTGAACGGCTCGGGCTATCCGTTCAAAAAAGAATTTGTCAACCGTTCGAGCAACTGAAGCTATCTGTTCAAAGATAAATTTTAGGCGAGTTTCCATCCCAAAACCATTTCGTCCCTAGCCACTTGTGCCGAACGATCTGTTATTCTCCAGGTCATGTACGTTACGCAGTTTGTTTACAAACGCATCATATATGAATAGTTACGGATCTCTGCTCCTTTGTAGCCATCTTTGCTTTCATATTATCAATCAAGTATCGACATACGTTTTATTCAATACTTAAGTGTTTTTTTTTTCAACAAGTTTCCTGAATATGATATTTTTTATCTTTTATGCTTTTGTAGTTTATAAGCCAGCGGAACGAAACTTCTTTTTCCTTGCATGTCGAGAACCCAAAACACGAAAAATATATATTTTTTAATTGGTGGCATTTCTTCTTCTCTTGACTGTTTCTCTATCACAAAGAAGTTACACGAGTCTTTTCCAGCACGTTAAACTTTGCGTCACAATTTTCTTATCAATGAAATCGGCGACACGCAATTTTACCGCAAATTTGGTAGAACAAAATTCGATACTCACACCGTCTTATCGCGCGACGAGGTCCTGATCTCTTTAATTATACAGTACTTCTTCAAGTGTTGCTTTCTTCTTGCAGCGCGAGAAAAGTACAGTTATGTTTCATACCCGACCTTGCATTTCATTTGCAGAATTGTAGAATTCAACTGAAATTACATGAAATGCACAAAATTTGTCCGTGACTTGAGCGCGCGAGGAGTTCGCATAAGGAATTTACTTATCTGTTATACAATTCAACAGAAAATACACGAAACTCACAAAATTTGGCATCCTAGTGATCAAAACTACTTCTTTGTCCACTTGAATTAGAGATAGCAATATTTCCAGGGGGTGAGTGAAAATTTTGGAAATCTCGGAGGGAAGGGGGGGTCAATTTTGGGGGCCGATTTTGCAAAATCCAGAGTGGAGGGGGGTCATATGGCAAAATCCCCTCTGTGGGGGTGGTATGGATATTTTCTGGAACCACACATTTCTACAAATCCACATGTTCAGATTGATTGATCGATCTTTGTGTCTTACCTACAGGACGCATGCCATGAATTATTTTGCATCTTTGGGAATTTTTATGTGTCATGGATGAAGGATGCAGAGGTAACAAAATCACTGTGTACGTAAGTAAAAATAATTTTTCAAAATTGTACAAATGGTATAATAGTTGTTGTCATGGTAACTGACTTATGCAATTCCTCAATAATGTAAGCACGGAAAATGAAATCTCAACTCTGTAGCGTGGTTCACATGTACAAACACTGCTTGGTATATACAGGGGTTCCATTAAGCATCGGAGATTGGAGAATTCTCCCTCTGCTACGCATAATTCTCGGATTAAATTTCAATGGAGTATGGCTATTGTTGCGAAGACAACAAACGATATCTCGTCGGTTAAATAAACTCACGGTTTTAATTTTACGGCTCCTAAAACTTACATGTTCTGATAACAACTCATGACAACAACAAAAACCCGACCGCGTGTGAATTACAAAATCAGAGTAACTGTCAATCAAAAAAATGAAATCTGATCACTAAAAACTCACGCGTGCGATTGCGTGACGCGAGACTCGAAATGTCTTTTGTCCATTTCCCCCTCCCCACACTGGGAGGTAAGGATCAGTGTGATTGTTCGATAAAAGATTGAAACAGAAAACTATAACAACGAGAAATGTTCAGTGTTCTAACTTTCGTGCAAGGGCACCAGTTTATGAATTGGTCTAACGATGGTGCTTGCGCCACATTGGATCTTAGCGACTCTGATGTGGCCATCCCTTCCTGTATAAGTTTCGATGATGCGTCCTAGAGGCCATCGTCCTCTTGGCAGTTTAGAATCCAGGACGAGAACAACATCATCCACCTTCAGATCCTTGACCACTTCGGTCCACTTTGGCCTTCTGCTTAACAAAGGAAGGTACTCTTGTAGCCACCTCCTCCAGACTTGGGAAATTATCTCCTGGACCTTTCGCCAACGTTTTCGTGGACTGAACTCGGTGGTATCAACGGTTTCAGGTGCGAATTGACCGCCCAACTGTCCGTGTAAGAAGTGGTTTGGAGTCAGCGGTACAATGTCCTGGGGGTTGGCTGACTGGTAGGTGAGCGGTCGTGCATTGAGCAGTCCTTCCACTCCAGTCACTGCGGTAATTAACTCTTCATCAGTTACGTCACTCGTTCCGATTACTCCGTAAATAGCTTTCTTGGCCGACTTTATCATGGCCTCGTGAATGCCACCAAAGTGTGGTGCCCCGGGGGGGTTGAATCTCCATGTTACACCTCGATTGGCTGTGCTTTGCTGAATCTTGTCCTGGTCCAGCTTACTGATCAGTTCTTTTAGTTCGTTGACGGCTCCAACAAAATTGGTCCCACAGTCGCTTATCATTTCCTTTGGCGCTCCCCGTCTGCTTGTAAAGCGTGTAAAGGCATTCAGAAAACTGTCGGTGTCCAAACCAAAAGCCACCTCCAAATGGACCGCACGGGTTGACAGACAAGTAAACAAACACAGCCACCTCTTCTGTCGGCGCACACCTCGTCCTTGTACGGTTGTAAAGGGGCCAGCATAGTCAACGGCTGTTTGGTCAAAGGGACGGAAGGTAAAGCGAAGACGGATCCCTGGAATCGGTGCCATGATCTGTGTAGCGGTCTTGCTCTGCATTCGTTTGCACATGTTGCACTCTCGCTCCCACTCTCGGATCTCTTCCCGGGCTGCAATGATCCAAAACTTCTGGTTGATTTGGGACAAGACAAAGTTGGTTCCTGCTGTATGGTTAGCCTGTTCATGATAATGCTTGACAATGAGCTTCGTGACACAATGTCCTCGAGGCAGTATCATTGGAAATCGCACATCGTAAGGCAGGTACTCTGCGAACTGGAGTCTTCCATTTGAACGGATACAGCCTTCTTCATCTAACACAGGATTCAACTTCATTAGTCGGCTCTTGGTCAGTATTGGTCTCCCGGTCACTAGAGCTTTGTATTCGTCAGGGAATGCTTCGCGCTGACAGGATTGCACCACCTCTGCCTCAGCTTCTCTTATTTCACACGGTGACAATGCTTTGCTGGTCTGTCGCGGACCCCTCTTCGACATGTTGTGGAGCGCCCTCCTTACTCTAGCATGTAGGTTCACCAGTCGGCTCCAACTTGAGAAGCGTTTCGGGTTCAATCTCCAGACTGGAACACTGCCACCCTGACTTGGCTTGTCCCTCTGAGCTTGGTTTTCTTGCACTGTCACGAGGGTGGTAGAACCCTGTTGCTGTTTTGTTGTCGACTTCATTTCGGGCATCACTTTCGGGCTTTCGGCTAACTCCATCTTAGGCCACTCACTTTTCTCCTTCATCAGCCATTCCGGGCCATTCCACCATAGTTCGGATTTAGCAAGCTCAGCTGGGCTCGTTCCTCGGGAACACAGGTCTGCAGGATTTTTGTCGGTGGAGACATGTTGCCACTGTACCGGTTCAGTACTAATCTGTATCTCCCCAATACGGTTTGCCACAAAGGGTCGAAAGTCTCGGCCTCTTCCACGAATCCACCATAGCACGTCTGTACTGTCGGAAAATAACGACGCTGCTTTCACGGGTAGTTCCAGGACTCTGGACACGGACTGGGTTAACCTTAAACCCACTATGGCTCCCATTAATTCCAGCCTTGGCACGGTCATGGGGGTAAGCGGGGCAACCTTACTCTTAGAAGCTATCAGCTGTGCGGACACGGTACCATCTTCATACTCGCAGCGTAAGTAGGAGGCAGCTCCATAGGCCTGTGTTGAGGCATCAACAAAGGTCACCACCTCCTTCGACTTGACTGGTTGCTGGTTTTGCAGACACCGTGGAATCTTGACCTTTTCTAGGCATGACAGCTGTGAGAACCAGACCTGAAGACGATTAGCCACTTCGTCCTGAACCTCCTCATCCCAGTCATAGCCACGATTCCACAGTTCTTGGAGCATAATCTTCGCTTGTACGACGAAAGGGCTTATCAGGCCAAGCGGGTCAAAAACAGTTGCAATTTTCTTCAAAACACTCCTCTTAGTAATTGGGTAGCCCTCGGTCACGGGTGTTGCAGGCACGGCCAATAAATCATCGGTGCTGTTCCACTGTAAGCCAAGCGTTGTCGTTACTGTATCCTTACTGTCTTTTATGTCCACTTCTGTGGCTCGGTCCTCCTCGGGTATGGCTGCCATCACCGTTGCTGAATTCGACACCCATTTTCGGGCGTGCATGCCTGCTTTTGCCCACAATGCATTAAGCTGGTGATACAGGTCGACTCCTTTCTCGTCCTCCTCAACACTGTCTAACGAATCATCCATGTAGGTGGACTGAAGGACAGTTTCTGCAGCTAATGGGAACTCGGTTTGGTGCCGCCTGGCATTCTCCTGGGCGATGAATTGGGCTTCGAAGGGAGCTGAGTTCTTCCCGAAAACAACTCTAGAGAATTCATACACATCTGGGTTGCGGCCTGTTTCTCCGTCTCGCCACAGGATTCGAAACAACGGTCGGTCTTCAGACTCAATTTCTATTTGGAGGTACATCTCTTGAATGTCACAGACAAGGGCAACCGGGTTACGGCGGAAGCGGATCAGAACATCAAAGAGTTCTCTCTGAAGTTTCGGCCCAGCATGAATGACATCATTAAGAGCGATTCCTTTGTATTTGGCGGAACAGTCAAAGACTATCCTTACTTTGGTTGTAGACTTGCTCATCCTAACAATCGGAAAGTGTGGTAGGTACCAAACTTCAGGGGGCGGTGCTTCATTTTCTGGGACTTTACGCAGGTACCCCTTCTCCACATAAGTCTCGATGGTCTTCTTATACTCTCTCTCAACAAATTCTCTCTTTTTTAGGTTTTTCTCTGTGCTGAGAAGACGGGATTCTGCCATCTGACGATTATCGGGAAGTTGAGGCCTCTGTCCTTTCCACGGCACAGCAACACTGTATCTCTCACCGTTGTAGCAGACTGAGCTGCTAACCCTTTCTAAGGCCAATCTCTCTTCTGCAGTACACACGACTCGGTCATTTAGCTCAGTTCCATAACTCTCGATCTCCCAAAACCTCCTAAGCGTTCCATCTAAATCACAACAACCACCTGCTACACTAACCGGCCCTACATCCCTTGTAAACAGTGTTCGAATTGTATGCGTTCTTGTTCCAGTCTCCGCTCTACCATCTGGAGGTCCGATACAAGTCCACCCAAGCGGACCCAAGCGCGCCACCGGTTCACCCACCTTTCCACGTACATCAGCAAACGAGTAATGCAAGTCAGCATTATCAACACCGATCAACAAATCTACCAAGCCGTCTTTTGCTGGTGACGCGAAGTCGCACTGTGCAAGGTGAGGCCACTTGCCTTTATTCGCATTCCAATTCTCCACTTGGTAATTTCCAGTGACATTGCGGGGACAGGTCTTAACTTCAATTTCCTTTGTAAACTGACCATTAACACTTTCGATCTCTACTTTTAACGGCATAGTCTGAAACGTCTCTACAGAATTGTTCAATACATGAACTTTCACGGTTTGATAAGACTCCTTTAGTCCAAGGGCTCCGGCCACTTCTTCGTTCAAGAATGTCTCGTTTGAGGCATCATCTAGGATTGCATTCACTTTAAGCTTTTTTCCTTGTGCCTTCACCCACACGGGAACGGTACGCAGTGAGTAGGCTTCTTTTGGGCTTCTCGGGTTGTGAGTAGTCATCGCTCGCGAGGCACGACTGTCCTCACCCTCGGGTGATAAAACGGGGCCGACTGCCCCCTCCCATGGAGTAAATGACGGGTAGCTGTTAGAGCTGATCATTGGTTGAGCAGTCCCCATGGGTGGGTTCGTGGCAGGCGGATTCTCATGCAAGAGACGGTGGTGATTTCCCCGGCAACCGTTGATTTGGCAGGTTTGTGACTTCGTACAGAACTTTCCCTGGTGATCATCACCTAAACACCGGAAACACAATCGTTTTTCTTTAGCCAGTGTCCATTTGTCATCGTAACTTTTCTGTTGGAAAACCAAGCAGGCCCATACTCCATGATTCGGGGAACCACAGCACGGACACGGCGGTTTTCGGGTAGGCTGGCCTGAGCCTGGTGGTCTCCTGGCGAAATCTGATCTGACGTGAAAATTTCTGGGCCTGTTTCGATTGTTTGGATTTCGATTTGAATGTTGCCATCCATCAGATTTCTCTGTAACCGATAAGCCATGCGCCATCTCCTTAGCTTCAACGCGGATGTGTACTTCTTCCTTAAGCCAATCCCTCAAACTTACAACAGATCGCTCCCGGCTCTGTTTCTGTAGCCAACGGCTGTACCCTTGTACTTGAACTTCCGCGAGCTTTTTCACTAACAGGCTATGAAGTGTTCCTTCTCCAAGCTCTCCATCGCGCCCCTCGGCCCTAAGCTTAACCACAGTAATACGTATTAAATCTGCAAACTTTTCAAATCCTTGAATGTCGTTGTTTCCCATTTTGGGCATTTTTTCCAGCTGGTCCATGTAGGCCTGCAGTTGCCGCCGCTGACCGCCGAACTTGGCTATCAAGATTTCCTTTGCCTCTTCATATTCTGGTTCTGACACCCCAAGCCCTCGAATCGCTTCCAGCGCGCTGCCGGACAAGCTCTGCCTCAATCTCGCCATTTTTAGGTTGACTGATTCTTTGGACTGGTCCACCAGACTTTCAAACAAGCCCCAAAACTCCTCAAATTTCGTCTTGTCTCCACCATACGTCGGTACTTTCAATGGCTTCAGGCGATGATTCGCGGAATGACTGATTTGCGGGCTTTCAGGAACGTTTATTTCTCCTTGACTGCTGTGCGAATTTTGGGAAGGCGTTGGAGGCAAAACTGGGTTGAGCGAACCCTGCAAAACGATCGGCGGACTGGAATGAGCGACAAATTCACTGTGCGAAGCAGTCGCGACAGAAATTTGAGCGTGTGATTTCACGGCCTCGTGTGCCTTTTCAATTGCGGCTTGAATTTCCGATTCCAGCGTTTTTCCTTCTTCCATAGACGCCTGTTTATTTGCTTCCTCTCCATTTTTCAAATAAACAACACACAGTTCATCCAGTATTTCCAGTGTGCTTTCCAGAAGCGACCAAAGTTGCTCAATATCTTTCTCAATAGCGCCTACGTCCTTCGGCGAATCCTTCGGCGTGATGCAAAGCTTCTCCATGTGATGGCGAATTTTTGTCATCTCGGTTTTTCGTAGTCTCTTTTGTTTTTTCAGATCCAATAACACTTTCTCTCTTTCCAGTTTCTCTTCATCGTCCTTGTTTTCGGTCTGTTCGGTTCCCGGACCATTTTCACCGCCAGTTTCTTCTGCATCGGCATTCATCTTGAGCGGCGAAATCACAAATCAAAAATTCAAGCTTACCACAGTGCTTGCGTACGGTGAATGAATCTCCCGGTAACTCTTCAAAACGGTCTCTCGGTTTCTCCCGTCGTGGTCGCCAAAAAATGTTGCGAAGACAACAAACGATATCTCGTCGGTTAAATAAACTCACGGTTTTAATTTTACGGCTCCTAAAACTTACATGTTCTGATAACAACTCATGACAACAACAAAAACCCGACCGCGTGTGAATTACAAAATCAGAGTAACTGTCAATCAAAAAAATGAAATCTGATCACTAAAAACTCACGCGTGCGATTGCGTGACGCGAGACTCGAAATGTCTTTTGTCCAGCTATTTTTTATTCAGACGAATCAGACGTGCATATGTTATATTACTGTAAAAAGAAATTATTCCCGGAAATGCGTAATTTTAGCACTTAGCCACTTGCTTTACATTCCCAAATAAATAACAATAACCCGTAAAAGATCTTATTTAAATGCTAGCAATTTTAAGCCCAAGAAAACTAACAACGGACGTGTAAAATATTTGACAGTTTGCTGAAGACGCTTTTTTATTTGCACGTGCAAAATTATTATAGATTAGGATCAATGGGTTCTCATCTTTTAGAAGCTTTGCCACCCCGTTTCTGGCCCCAGTCATAACAGGCGCACCGTCAGAGACAAAGCTGCGCATGGTTTGTACCTCTAACCCAACGGATTGCAACTGTTCGAGGAGTACTTTTTTGATCTGTGGCGCATCTGCCGAGTTGTTGCCTTTCAGTGTGTTTGATATTGCAAGGAAACTGGTGGTGGTGGTACAGCTTTGACTGTCATAATACTGGATAAAAGTTACAAGCTGCTGCGTCAAAGAGATGTCGGTGACCTCATCAGTGAGGATGCCATAAACGCCATTACCAATCTTTTCTTTAATCTTTTCTTTGAAAACCTGTGCAAGAGTTAAAAACAGCTCTCTTTCAATTCCCTTTGACGAGTAGGGGAACTGACGTTTCAGATCAACTCCAGCAATCTTCTTTATCATCTCAAGAACCGAGGACAACTTTTTGTTTGGCAACTCTTCTTTAGCTAGCCAATAAACAACTTCGAAAATTTTCTTGCACTATTTTCCCTTGTTTTTTTCCTTGTCATCTAATTGCTTCTGAAACTCTGATCCTCGCTGCAGCATCTCTAATTGTATGGCTAGTTTGTGTTGAGGAGAATCAGCATGTACTCTGATTGTCTCAGGCTTGAATCTTATTGCTGGGATTTCGTTAAAGTATTTCGTTTTGTTTTTGGCATTGTGAGTGTCATGTTTTTTACAAAGAAGGCAAAACATACCCTCATTTGCTTGAAAAACAAGCCACCATATCCCCGTTTCAGGATCATATGCTTCTGGTCTACTAAGCATAGAATGCTGGAATTTTGAAACCTTTTCAGTTGTGGATTTGACACTATATACAAGTTCACAGGTGTGTTTAATACCACACAGGTTTTGCTGGTGCACATCTGCGTCAGGAAAAGGGTTGTTCAACATAATTGTCTCCCTTTCTTTACCGCAAGAAGATTGAGAAGGTCCTTTACTTGTGTGAGGACTCTTTCGGAAAGCAGTATTTGAAGAGGAACAACTTGGCTTTTCACTCTCATTACTTCTTGCAGGCATTGGATCACAGTTTGTTGCCTCGGACAGGCTTTCTTCATCTATGGTTGCTTGCGTTAGAATTTTCCCTAAAGACACCAATATTTTTGTCAATTCATTTCTACTGAATGATCACTGTTGTCTGTGTTCAAAGTTGACATTATCAAGGATTTTATGAACCAGCGTCTGCCGATGATAAAATCGACATCCATCAATTAAATCCCTTCGTGCGTGAAACTAGGCGAGTAATTTTAGTTCCGGTTTCCGGTTTCGGTTAAGTCTTTGTTTGACCCGCGTGACCGCCGAAGCGTAGTATCATCGGGCCGTGAGAAAAAACCTCTGGTACCCAGGGTATCACTTTTGAGATCGCCTGTGTTATTTTTTTCGTTTGTCTTAAGATAAAATCTTTCAGTTTTTTCTATTTCAAAGTCCAAGTCATATTTTGATTGTTGGATAAGGGAAATATAAACTTAACCTTGTAAATAGTGACCTCATTAGCAAAGGGCAGCCGTGAGACATTGTTTTGTTTTCTTCGGTCAGGAGAAAATTACCATTTTTACTGCTCACAGCGCAGTACAGTGAAACACTCATTCAGAATAATAATGCCCTTCAACTTACCTTGTTTTCTCTTGGCCGTCGGGACGAAAAACTCGCTTATCCTCTTCATTCTTTCAACAGTTTGACTAACACAAGTTGCGTGTTTTACCTGGGGATTTCCCTTAAGACTTGGCCGAGCAGGAATGAGAACGAAATAGTCACTTCAATTCCGTTTAAATGAAGAGGGGAAACCAATAAAATATCCCGCCGCTCAATCAGCAAAGAAAAAAGAGTTATATGGCCGTTTTGAAGAATGTAATTGATTATTCTGTTATCCTCTAGTCAGTATGTTCATGAGATGCCTTAGTAAGAAAAATATATAATACAGTAGTAAAAAAAAATCGCCAATATTGATCTCAAAGTACCGGACGTGGAATGGCAAACGACCGGACGAAACGTCCGGCCTCCGGCCTCAAATGAAAACCCTGCATATAAATGACAGGGTATCAAATTACTATAAGAGGCAAATGCCAATTTATTTTGTGAGATTTTTCTATTTTAACAGTGACTTCTAAAATGGCACATTATAAATTATAACTGCAGAATAAACAAAGAAGAAATATTCATCGATATTCGACAAATCGTCTATTAAACTGGACACGCAAAACTTTGCAGTGAGAGCGAATTTGTTTAAATATGTTCTGTCTAGTGCAAGCATATGTGTCACTGACAGAGGTGGGAAAAGTTTCTCACGTCTCGTCATTTCACTATTGAAAACATCCTAAAATATTGAATTGAAGTTAAAGCGTATTGAGAATAATTTTATTTTCACTCTTTGGTATGTTTAGTATTTCATAAGATAGAGCCACATGTCACAACTCTAGGAGTGTTTAACAGGGTTGGAAGTCGATCATAATTTAACAATATGCCTGTTAATTTGAAGAAAAAATGTTTTGAAACCATGTAGAGGTATGCAGTGTTTTTTGTTCAGCAGCTAAGAGAAAAAACATTTGCTATCAGACAATAGGAAAAGCCATCTCAGCAGGTTTTAATACGCAAAATTTCCAGGCTCGTTTTCAAGCTCTTTCTGGGAAAGGGCTTTGCTCTTTCAAAATATTCTCCTGTTACTGTACACTATCCTCCGGCTACTGCAATTCTCAATGAAACCCCTGATCAGAGAGGGGGAAGAGATGAGGTCTGGGACCAAGAAATGATGTTCTCACAACTTGCAAAGCGGTCGCCCAGCGTTGTGGTCAGCGGATAAGTACAGTATTTTTCCCACGGTAAATATTTTTAGAAGCAAGAAGCGAACCGGCAGAGGAAATCAGAAATCATGCTTAAAAAATTGAAAAAAGTCATACCATGCATCTTTGTTTTTCTTGCGCATTGTATTTGTCTTTTGGTACTGAAATGTGGGGGAAACTAAAACGCAACCGTGTTAGATCTTAACCAACAACAACATACTCGATGGATTTATTTATAGGCTACATCGTTTTTGCCGGGCAAGGATAACTTGGTGCTGATACAAATTACTAGAGCAAGTGTCAAATTTATCGGAAGCAAGTATATTCAAGAGAGCTTTATAAATATGAGCTTACTGCTCTACATATCATAACTGAATAAAAGTTAACACTTCATAACATTTCACTTCGTTTACTTCAATCAGTCAACATCTTGAAGCCAGAGTTAAAATTCAAAACGATCCTAATAAACAAATCACAACTACTACTGAAAGCTCTGTACCTTGAAGCAACTTTAACTTTCCTAAGGTTTGCAGCAAAACACTACTCGATAGCTCAACTCTTCGGCGGTTCTTAGCAGCTATATGGAGCTATGTGTTGCATATTCCAAACTCTGCAGAGGGAAATTGTTTAACAGAAAAAGAAAACCACACACCATGTCTGAAGAGTGACAAACAATCAATAAATTTGCGAATTACCAAAATATATGATAGTGAAAAAGAGTCCCGCCTTTGACCACCATGTTTTTGTTTCTTCTCAAGACCGTTGATCTATGGTTTTGACGTAATGCGCATGATCAGTACACAAATCTGCTGGCAAGACCCTTTGCTGATTTCTTTGCAAGTAGTGAGAACGTCGTTTGGATTTCATTTAAGAGAATGTATGAGAAGTAGCTTCCCCCCCCCTCCCCATGATATATGAAAAATAAATTGTAATATCTTCCCGACATTTATGGTCACAAGACTGTCCATTGGCGGCACACAGGTAAATAGAACTACAGATTTGCCAGACTAAAAGAAATTTATTGAAATATAATTTTTTAGAAAATTATGTTTTACAAAAATATACATTTTTATGACCCTCTTTCGTAACATTTGTGTGCACAAAATTCAGATTTTGAAAACATGTCATATGTTTGCCATTACCAGTGTGAGCAGGATTAATATCCTAATACATCAAAATTATGTAAGGATTTTAGTTGAATACTGTCACACTTTGTGAAAGAAAACCATGTATGAGAAAAATGAGCATTTCTGAACCAGTGTACTAATGTCGCGCTCTACGTTTTAATCCACAAAATCTGAAATATGCCTGAGATTTTAACATACAGGTTTCTGCAACGATGAAACAGCCTTGGAAAACAGAATACTCTCCTTTGAAGCAGTCAATCCTGAAAGTTTTAGGTAATTTCATCTTCATGGCCATCCTGAGAATGACCAAAATTGTATTTCCCAAACACTGTGAAAGGCACCATGTTTACACGAGATTTTTGCAGGGAAGGCAAAATGTAAACAGTTGCCAGGTGCAAAGCACCTGCAAAACGCTTGCGAACTGACCATGCTGATTTTCTTGATGTGTCATTCTCAACTCACAACAATAAATAATTGTAATTAGCACACACAGTTTCTTATATTTTACCGTAACAGTTATTGTTATGGTAAAATATAAGAAACTGTGTGTGCCACAAGCAATTTTCTAAATCCCAAATGTTTTAAAACGTTGCAAGGAAGGTTTCAAGTTACATTCAGCAACATTGATCACAAAGAGACGCATCAACCTCGCAAACTTTGTCCACCACTTCAGTGTTCTCCCGCAAAAAATTAAATTTACCGCCCAAATCAAGCGATGTGGCAGGAAAATTAACATAACAGGGTGCGAAGATTATGAAAATATTTTCGCACGAATAGAGTCTGATTGCATGTTGAGATTTGGCTGTACATGTAAGGTTCTTATGAAAAGCATTTTGTACACTAAACAGTCAAATTTGTTCATGCATTTCTTAAGCACTTGGAAACGTTTCAGCAGGTCCCGAGGGATTGTCCTGTGCCCGTTCTTGTAATGTTTGCCAGTGGCAGGGGACTGTTGTTTATGTCCTTTTACATGATTGTGTAAATGTCCGCGTGTGTAACCTACATAGCCTGCATCACACAGGTCACATTGGAAGTTATAAACTACAAACTGTTCATTTATTTAGTTCATGTTTATCTTTCCGGCTGCAAAGACAGGCTAGACGGTGGTGTTTCCTTGAGTTGTTCTTTCACAATATCTGTGGTGATTTGGTCTTAAAATGGTAAAACCACTCAAACCGTGTCTTCCGTCTCTTTAGCTGGTGATAAAGGTCGCTGCTGGTCACAAACCTATGAGTCAACTAAACTTTTGATGGTAAAGTTGACGAGGTGTTTGGGGTACTTCAAATGCGAGAATGCTGTCTTCAATCAGTTACATTCGTCTGAGAATTGTGAGCAACAGGAAGATAAATGATATGCTCAGTCCAGCATTGTTCTCAGCAAAGCCTGTTTGGGGTTGTACGGATTGTCTATATCACTCCGCTAGTGTAAAAGCAGAATTGAATTCAGGAGTTTTGCGTACACCTTTTTCTGTATTTGAGGCGATCGATTCAGTAACTGGATGCCCAGAAATGGGAGCATGCCATTGCATATGGTTTCCATCGTGAATTTAACGGAGGAATGTGCCTTGTTAAGCATGTCCAGGAAGTAAGCTGCTGTTTCTATATTCGGCATGATGGTGAGCATGTCATCAACATACCTTCGATAGAAGGAAGGCAGTTTACCCTCGCTCAAGTGAAAACTTTGTGAGTGAAAAATTAATATATCTCAAGACACTGGTAGTCACTGACATTTGTATATCACATTATCAAATTAATGAGGCCAGAAACTTCAAAAGAAACTTCAATAATCCGTTTCTTATTATTGGTGTTGTGTTCAAGTAATTAATTCAAAGCATTTTAAATGCACCCCTACTTGGCAGCCTACGCAATGGGTACAGGCTGTCTTTTGATCCCCAGGAACTGTTCACAAAGTCCTTTCACTGCTTCCTTGGAAGCATCACAATCCTGTGCTAATTTGGGACTTCTGCAGGTAATTGAGCATCAAATCTCTTAGAATAAAGTTGACATAAATTCAAATTGGGATAGGGCAGTTGTTGTTATAGCGGATAAAATTAGTGGAGTAAGCCATCCAGTGTTTCCAAAACTTAATGAAAGGTCTTTTGCCTGTCTAAGAGTCAACCTGTATGATCCAGTATGTCCACGCCTTCCATGTGCTTGTTGTACATGGTTTAGGGAGCTATTTGGTGCTTCCATCCCTTCTTTTGTGGTTAACAGTACCTGCTGGTATTCCTGTGGTGAATGGGTACACCTTTTTTTGTTTGCAAGCAGAGTTCCTGTCGCAAGGGTCTGTTTTTTGTACAGAAATTCTGCAAGAGTGGTAGCATGCTTTGTTAAAATACCTACATTAGTCATGAGGTATTTCATGACATCAAAAGAGTGGCCACATTTTGGTGATGGACCTGAATGGTTCTTTCCACATTACACAGATGTATTACTCTGTCCTGTAGCGGAATCAATCACTGCTTACAACTGGGCATCCCTTTTGTGGTGATGTTCATTGGGTACATACTGGATAAGTTCAGGTGAAGTTTTTAAATTAACTAAACGTTCATCAATGGATATAAGCTGTGTCTAGGAATAAAGTACTGTACCTGTTGCATCCATCATTAAATACATTCAACGCAAAGCTGAACTTGCGTTAACGTGTCATACCTTTCAGAGTCACTTTGTACTTCTGGCTTAGTGTTATACAGGGTATGTATCTATTTGAATTGTTTAATGTGAACATATTGGATACGTATGTACCAAGAAAATATCTATTCTTGATATTTTCCCTTGATTTTTTTAACATCTGCAACTGTCTGTATGTGTTCTTAGGGTTGGATGTTTACTTACTAATAATAATTTAGTATTTATTAGGTGCAAAATAACATTCAAATATATGATCTAATGCACAAAGTTGTTGGATACTTGTCATACTCAAAAGGGTGGGTGAAGTGACACCAAATCCAAAAACGTGGCAGTTACCTGTGTCAAATTTACCATAGTAGTGAATGATAACATGTTTAATGTGGAAGTATCCATAACAATGAGCAAATGCACATGTACATCAAAGAATACCAGGTGATAAAAGCATAATAGATTTATTTACAAAAAATAAATACAAAAATATATACACTAATACAATTAAAAGTCTAAAAGGTCCATATGTAACTTGTAAAAATTCCGTTTAACTACAGTCCAACCTCCTGTACGCGACCACCTAAAATGCAAAGACTGAGTGTTCGCTTACGGGAAGTGGTTGTTTACAAGAATCGAACCACAGAGGGTCTCTTCCGAGAAAAGATCCAGGCACATCTACTTTATGGAAGATAATTTATTGCATGCAATGTCTAAGTCAGAATATGTGTAGGTCCATGTTGTCACTAAAGTTCTTTGTATATTCTAAGTAACAGTGCACAGAGTGAAAAAGAGATCAGAGAATGCGTCAAGTGGTCGCGTACAAGAGGTTAAAAACAATGGAAAATCCTTCACTATCAGGCCCAAAAAGTGGTCACAGTCGATTACAGGAAGTGGTTGCTTACTAGGGGTTCCAAGTGTAAGACTTCGACCGGGAAAATTTTGGAGCTTTGGATTGTCCGTCGCTTACGAGAGGTGGTCGCATGTGGAGGTTCAACTGTATACCCAGATTTAAAAAAGTTGCATCTTAAGATGGCGTTTAAAAGGAGCCAAGTGAGGAATGTTGCAAAGCTCACATGGGAAAGCAGCCACCTGGAAACAATGTAATTTGTACCTCTCCCTTACTGTGTCTTTACTGGATGAGATGGTTAGTTATAGATGTGTCCGTCTAAGACTCTTTTACTAAAATGCAATCTGAAGGTCTACATTCTGAAATTTTTTTTTTCTGAAGTCACTATTATAATCTTCAAAACATCAAAAACAAGTGCAAGCCCACTGGCAATTTGTATTCCTGTAAACTTTAACCTTCTGCAAATTTTGTATGTGGTATTTATGTGGTAACTGCTTCAAAAAATGAAAATGACAAATCTCTGAATTGTCTATGGGTAATTTTTGTTACACAAAGGATCATGTGTTGCTCTGGGACTCATAATTGTTGGCCCTGGGCCTGTGGTTTTAGAGCTGTGTGTGTCCCAGGAATCATTCGTAAGGAATTTAACTAACTCGTTTGGTCTTAAGCTGACTGAGCAAAACACATCTTGAATGTGTTACTTGGATTTGAAAGTGTTAGGACAATGAATTAGTCTTACCTATTTCTTAAATGTTCGCAATCCAAAGGACGTCTAGCATGTGAAGTGATTTGACCAAGTGAATTTGCGTGAGTTCTCTACTGTATACATACTTGTAAATCCACTGTATGGTTGTTTATTACTGATGCTGTTTTCGAGATTTGTAGCCACAGCTAAATGCTTGTAAATTTTAACATTCTTTACACTGTTTGAAGATGCTGGATACAAAAGTCAACATTAAAATTCTTATGATGGCACTTCCATTCAGTGTTTCGCTGGTACTTACTGGGTAAATGACGATAGTAATGTGGTACTTTATCCATGACCAATTTTGCTTTGGGAACAGGAGTTTGGTTGAGTTGTCGGGAGCCAATTCCGTCATAATGCCATATGTCACATATTCCCCTATATAACCATGGAAAAATAGTGTTTTTGACCATCCGGCCCACTGGAAGTTGGCCTTTTTTTTTGCACTCATCCTCTGCCCATTTCACAATCTTGATCGCAGTGTGCCTTTAAAAGTCAGGAAGTGTCATGACTCAAATCATTGTGGTCTGCAGTGCTAAGAAAAAAGCAACATTAATTGTAAGCTCAAAAGATAAACATTTAAACTAAATTTATTTGCACAACTTTTTTTATAATTTTCCGAAAATATTTTATTATTGAAATTACACCAAAACAATAATCACTTATATTGTGCAAGTATACATAACAATGATCAAATGCACATGTACATCAAAGAATTCCAGGTGATGAAAGCTTTAAAAAATGTTTTTACATTGAGAAATATAATAAAAATATATACACTACTATAATAAGAATCGAAAACATCAATAGGCAACTTGTAATTTGCTATTTTTTGAAAAAGGCTGCAATGCTGCCCAAAACAGATGCCCTGGTAACACAGCCTTTGGTGTGGGCCATTGACACGATCTTGGTCAAACAAAGGGTGACATTGAATTTTGGTTTATTAATGAAATTGCTTGAACAGTGAAGCTAAAATGTTGGATGTATTTATCTGGTAGTGTTGCTTAGAGGGATAAAAAAAAATTAAAAATGACAAATCTTTGAATGCTCTACATGTTATTTATTTTGCACAATGGTACAGGACTCAAATATGTGGCTCTGGGTAGTCTTTGCCCTGGACGTATTAGTTTTATAGCTGTGTGCGTCTGAGGCTTCATTGTTGCTGTTTTCATGATGGATAACTGAACTTGTAGGCATGTTCTCACATTTGCAATGATGTAAAGTGTACTTCCCCTCCACTGTATTTATACTCTTATGAAACTCTTTGCTGAATGAGCTGTGTGGTGATAAATATTTTGGTGTAAACAAAGGTGTTTTACAGGTTTTTTAGACTTGTGAGAAAAAAAAAACAGAATTAGTTTTTGTTGACCAAAACAGTAGAAGCTAAAAGAAAATCACCTACAATGAGCCACTGTAAAAAAGTTTGAGTTGACATGGCTTTCAAAGCTAATTCATGTTTGAATAATTGGGCAAATAATTTTTTTTAAACTAAAATAGCACTACGGTAGTTTTTCACCTATAAGCTGAGCAATTTTTTGGATTTTGACACAAAATGTTGGGAGATTTTTCACAAAGAATGGGGTTCGTCTACAGGTTATTTTTTGCACGAGGGTACAGGACTGTTATATGTGGCTTTGGAACTCATAATCATAGACCCTGGGCTGTTGGTTTTAGAGCTGCTGGGAACCCAGGAGTCACCACTGCTGTTTTCAAGATGGTTAACTAAACTAATAGAATCTAATAGTAGATTTGGGGTTGTCTTACCTCTAGTACTTAATTCCTGATCATTAAAAGTAAATGCAAAACTACATGAACTGGTAATGTTCTCCTCATTTTCTGCTGACTTCTTTGCTGCGTCTTTGGCAGGCTTCAGTTTTCTACAGTCCCTTGTACTGTGGGAGGAGTTCTTGAATTTGTGACACTACTTTGGCTCTTTGGAGTAGCAGTCCTTGCTTTTATGCCCTCTCTTGGCGCATTTAAAGCAGTTTCCTTGGAACCCTTGCTTTGTGGCCATCACATTGTCACTCTCGCCGTTATCTGGGGTTCTATTACAGCTCTTCTCCGTCTCCTCGTGGTTTCTGAGAGCTGTCTTGAATTCACTGAATGTCTGATTTGCCTTTCTCTCTTGGTCACCACGGTCACAAACGTTTTGTAGGCACTGGGTAGTCCTTTTAGGCCATGGCTACGAGCAATCCATCGCTGATCACTTCATCTGCTGCTCTCAGTGCTGTTGCAGCTTTTTCGGCTCGCAGGATATAGTCTGTTGTAGACTCTCCTTCTCTCATCTCTAGTGAGGTTAGTTCAGTGTAAAGTGCAATGATGCGTGGTTTGCCCTTTCCTTGATAATGTTCTCGCAGGACTTGTAGGGCTTTTCTTCCATCATCCTTCACCTCTCGGATCACGAGGGCCAAACTTCTATCGTCCAAACATTGGACAAGCTCAGCAAAGGCATTTGCCAGCTTTCCCGCATCGGAGGCTTCTTTCTCGCTCTCTACTCGCACTACTACTTCATGCAACTTCTGGAGGTGCATGTAGCCCAAGAACTTCACCTCCCAGAGTTTGTAGTTGTTTTCATCCCCGTCAAACATGAGTGTTCTCCTGGTCCCATAACCTGTTAGGCTGAGCGATGCCGCCATAGTTTTCACACAAGATAATGTAGCACTAAGGTAGAAGTAACAACACTGATTTTATTTGTCTTGGTAAATCATATTTATACACATTATCATTAAGGAGTTTCTTAAGCGGATCTACATAGCAAACCAAAGGAACATTTTTGGCACATAATAGTCAAGCGATAATGAAAGCGGCGGATTACACTGCGGTTTATACTAAGACTATTAAACATAATGGTGATACGATAATAATATTGTGATATCAGAGCACGTATTCTAACAAGGACAATGAATTAAATCTTACTTCTTTCTCATATGTTCCTAATCCCAAGGACGTCTTGCAGTGTGAAAGGATTTGACCAAGTGAATTTCTAATTGGGTGAGTTCTCTGCTGTATACACACTCGTAACTCCACTGCGTGGTTGTTTAGAACCGATGCTGTTTTGGAGATTTGTAACCACAGCTAAATGCTTATACATTTTTACATTCTTTACACTGTTTGGAAATGCTTAATGCAAAAAATCAACATTAAAATTCTTATGATGGCACTTCCATCCAGTGTTTCGTTGGTACTTCATGGGTAAATGACTATAATAATGTGGTACTATATCCATGACCAATTTTGCTTTTGCAAGAGGAGTTTGGTGGAGTTGTTGGGAGCCAATTCTGTTAAATTGCCATGTGACATATTCGCCTATATAACAAGGGAAAGGTAACATTTTGACCATCCGGCCCACTTGAAGTTTGCCTTTTTTTTGAAACTCGTCCGCTGCCCATTTCACAATTTTAAACAGAGTTGTGTCTTTAAAACTCAGGAAATGACGTGACTCAAATCATTGTGGTCTGCAATGCTGACAAAAAAACAACATATTTGTTAAAACTGTGCACATTTCATTAAAACTAAAATGAAGGAATAACAAATATTTATATCATTAATTCATTTAAAGTTTAAAAGATCAACATTTCAGCTAAATTTATTTGTATAACTTTTTTTTTTACTATTGAAACTACACCAAAACAATAATCACTTGTATTGTGCAAGTATCTATAACAATGATCAAATGCACATGTACATCGAAGAATTCCGGGTGATAAAAGCATAAAAAATGTATTTACAATAAGAAATAGAATAAAAATATATACACCACTATAATGCGAAACATAAATATCATTAACCTGAACCAGTTCGCTTACATGGAGGGTCGATCAACGCTTTCGGAGCTTCTTTCTTGATACGACGATTGAGCAAAATCACGCAACAACAGAAAGCCAACTGACATTGCCTTTTTGGATTTTTCCAAGGCATTTGACAGGGTACCGCATGAACGTCTTCTTCTCAAGCTTGAGCGTCACAGTATCAACGGCAGTGCTCTCCAGTGCTCTCCATGCTTCGTCCTGCGTGGCACTTGCTTGTCCTGGTCTCCATTTTTATCTGGAGTACCCCAGGGAACAATCCTTGGACCCGTCTTATTCATTTAATAGGTAAATGACATCTCGTCAGGAATTTTATCAACGGTTTAGCTGTATGCAGATATGCAGATGATACCAAGGTTTATAGAGAGATCTCCGACATAGCTAGAGACACAAGCATCCTTCAGTCCGACTTATTCCACCTTAGAAATTGGTCTGAGGTCTGGCAGTTAAACTTCAAAGCGAAGAAATGTGAAATTATGCGAGTTACACATAATCGTGATAAATCTGTCCCACATTACTCCCTCGTCCCGCATGCAGAAAGTCTAAGCTCAGTGAGTTCTGTAAAAGACCTTGGCATCACAATCTTGCATGACCTCTCGTGGACTTTTCATGTTGTTGAGGTTGTCAATAAGGCCAATAAAGTTCTTCATCTAATCAAGTGTACAATCGGTTCTGTAAACAAGCAAATCCTTTCCACATTGTACAAGGCTCTTGTGAGGCCAATCCTCGAGTACGCTTCCCCGGTATGGTGCCCTTACCTAGTTAAGAATATTGTTCTCTTAGAGAAAGTCCAGAGAAGAGCTTCTCGATTGGCCTTAGGTCAGCGAAGGGGAGAGATGTCATACGAAGATCGCTGCAAAATGTTTTGGTGGTCGCAGTTGACTGATAGAAAGTTATATTTTTCTCGGATTGAATGCTATAAACTTGTATTGGGATTGAATAGCCTTTGTTTTGGCGATTTTTTTGAGTTCGCTTCAAAACGTACCAGGTCCAATCACAACTACAAACTGCAAGTGAAATCGGCAAACTGCAATTGTTATTAATACTCTTTTTTTGTTAAAATTATTCGTGAATGGAACGACCTGCCCGCCAATGTTGTTGAGGTAGGAAATTTAAGACGTTTTAAAATAGCTCTTAAATTGTACATGCGTATTTCTTAGGTTTTTATCCATTTTAGATCTTAGATTTTATTCATAAGTATATATTTTTAGTTTTTATTTTTGGAAGTTTATTTACATAGGGTTAACCTCTTAAACTTCCTTTTTAGGGTATTATTTGTGTCGTTTATTTCTTATGATGCCTTAAATAAAGTATGTATGTAATGGCACGCTTTAGAGTACCAGTCCTTACCTCAGGTTCTTCTGTATCCTTATCATCTTCATCTTCAACATCATTAGAGCTTTCAGATAATCTCAGTTTCTTTATGGCTCTAACATATATGGGCCCTTGCTTTTACCGACTGTGGAAATCATGTTGGCTGTTGGTAATTTATTGCCAAAGGAAGTGATAGGGCAAATATTTTGACCTATACACTTGACAAATTGGAATGGCACTAAATTCTTGTGCTCATCCTAATAATTCATGTAAGACATCGAAAAGATAAATAAGTGTCTCATTCATGAAACAAATTATTGTAAGTTTGTCTCAGTAGAGACAAAAATATCCAGGACTTTCATGAGGTGTGAAATATTGTTGTTGTATTAATACAATAATTGCAGCTCCACGTATAGTCAGGGTGATGTGGCATAATTTGGTTCAAATGCTGGTCAACAATGTATAGCAATGTCATTGTGTGCTTTGATTTACAATCACACAAATACAGATGTTATAGGATGGCCTTGAAGAGCATGTTTGACCTCTGCTGCGAGATTTGAGGCCATGTGGGTGACACTGGCTCTAATCTTGGTATACTTAAACCCTTACTTGCCAGAGGGGACTTAACTGCATGCAAGGCTTTGTCCCGAAGAGTTGCTGAACTACTGAATACACTGTGGCAGCTGGCCCTGCACCGCTGGTGTCTTGGCATGCAAAATAGGGCTAGGCTGCACGAAACTTGTACCATACTTGTTTATTCTTCTGTTAATTTCTTGGGTAATCGCACGTCCCATTGTATGCGCTGGTCACATACATCCAGCTATACGGTCCTCATGATGCAATGAATGGAAAAGTTTCTCACTTTGTTACTTCAGGGGGTGCTGCTGGGAAGCTTATTGTCATCATGTTCTTGAGTTTGTTTCAAGGTACGCTAGCGTCCTGGTCTCACCAGGTTTCACGCCAATTTGTTCCTTTGCATAACTTTGCTCTACATCTTCTTGCTCTCTACTTGCTTCAGATTCTAGAGCGGGTTTGTTCGAATGCCTACACTTGTGGAGCTCGAAATCTGCTTCACCAAGTATTGCAAAGGCTTTGTTTTTAAAATAGCGCATGTTTTTTTTCTCCACCAGTGTTATTAAAATGCTAGCAAGTAGGCTCTTCAGGATTTCGTCTACTTCTTTTAAATATCTTCCTTTCTGACCTTTCTCGTTAGATGCGACCCTGTAACATCGTCTGTACTATTACCATTTCTTGAAATGTTGAAATGTTTTCGCTAATATTAAGAACAAGAATCGCCAAAAGGTGAAAGGTAATGCAAGTGTCTGGTTCTTTGCTCTTTGACTGAAATCTTTGAATGAAAGGTCTGGACTAGCTTCTGGCGGGTAACTGGTGCATGAAATAACATTGCCTAGGTTAAAGCACCTGCTACTTTCGTGTAGTCAGCACGATTGGTGGTAACTTGTAAGACAAATATGTCTTGCTAAGATATAAGTAATTACACAGTTCTGGCCTACCTAGCCTCCCACACTTGCATTTGTAGGGGAGTTCGTCTTTCAGCTCCCCTAAAAACGCCTGCGTGGGAAGCTATGGCCTACCCTTTCTGACAATATCAGGCATGGTAGTGGGACATCGCGTTAGATTAAGTGCTAATGTTTGCATGTGCGACTTGATGGTTTGTCTGGTTTGGTTTCACTGAAACTTTGTCGCATACTTCTATAAAAGCATGGTAGAAATTACCCTGGCTGTCGGGAACTTCAAACAAAGTGTCAACCAAGTCCTCTTTCTTTCCAGCACAAGCAAGGGAAGCTGATGTGACGTACCTCTTAATGAAAGTAAACAAAAAATGAAATTTTACATGTTAATAACTTGTATGAAAACGATACTGGAGTTTCCTTTCCAAAATCACCAGACACTGATATTTGCTCTGTCAACCGAGTCCTCTTTCTGTCCAGCACAAGCAAGGGAAGCTGATGTGATGTGAGGCACAAGACGTCTAGCTGGCCATTAATATTACACTTCCTTCAACTTTTTATTAGCCTTTGAGATGTTATTTGATTTTCACCTTAACCAGCCACCAATTTTGTATTTGTACTACTTTAGTATAAAGATCAGTTTCATCTCCTATTTGAAACATGGATATTCAAACAATTTGTAATAACTATATTTTCTTATGAATGGAAGCACTTCTGAGAAAACCTGTTTGTGAAATCGTAGAATGCATATCTTTTTCAGCAGCTGTTGTCTGCTGTTTTGAGTACAGCAGGCAGTTGAGCTTGGCGTTGGACCACCAACTTTGTCCGTCAGGTTTACATATCACAAAGGCCTGGCAGAAGGCATCTTGTGCACAAAAGGAACCACACTGTGTACTATTAGAGGCCTTGAATTCACAACGACGTGAGTTGCTTTGACTTTGAGGTGATACAAAATAATTTTTTTTCTCTTTGAAGTCGTGCCAGAAACACAACCGTTTTGGCTAGTTTTGCATTATCGTAAATAACTTGTAATTTTCCTTTGATGCCAAATAGCTTGTAACCTTTCCAGAAATGTATTCCAAGCATCTGGGGCGTATACTGAACTGCCACACAGTTCTCTTCCGGAAGACAAATAGTTGAACAAGGAGTCCCATCTATGTCTGGCAAATGTCTATAGCATGAAAAGAGAAAAAAAAAATCAATTTTGACACAGAGAAGAGTAGGAAAGTATTCCAGTGCTAATCGTTCTTCTCAGTAAATACTGTGTGCTGAAATCTGAAAAACAATAAACACGTAGTTTTTGTCTCGAAGGGTTCATGACATAAACCATAAATGCGCTGCTGAATACCTTTTATTGGTCTATTTTATATGCGATATTATCAATTTTTTATGATGCAATAGTTTCGACCTTTTCTTTTGAATTGTAGAACAATGTTTTGTTGAAAAAAAAAAATCCTATACAACATTACCAAACTGCAGTATTCCAACACCATTCACAAAAGTTCCCAGATGAATGCTGTCATCACACGAATCTACCCGTCCCTCGTCTTTCAGAGCCTGGCAATAAATCTTGGATGCGTTTATCAGCCTCTCTCTTGCATTTGTCTATGTTAACCTCAGAAAGATGTTTAGAATATCTTTCAGTAAACAGATTGTGAGTGACTAACAAAGAGTAACTTATTAAAACCGGACTCTCTTGGACAGAGGACGCCCACGTCAAAGCATTGCCGTTACTGGGTGGGGCCTCTCCAACGGTGATGGTGCTTGTTTGTACTGACTTCTGAAAATTGGAAGCCGCAGATCTTTGCTCTTTATCCATCGAAAATCCCCCTCCAACACTAATTAGCGGTATCCCTGAATAGCGGCTTGCATCTCTACACTTATTTTCATGCTTCTGAACTCTTCGTATTTTGTCTGGCTGACTTTGTGGTTTTTCATGAATCGTGCTCCGAATGTTACCTCCGTCAGGTAATGAGTTCCATAGTATTTAATGAGATGGCAACAGTGCCACACACGACAATCAGGCACCACATGTTGGTTCTGCCTGCTCGCTTTTCCTTTTCCTTGCTTCTAGCGCCACGTTGCTTTGCATGTGTCGTAGTCAAGGTCACACGAGGAATACCTTATTCTACTATTAGGTCGTCTTTTACGTGCTTTTTTATTTGACGCTTAAGGTCGTACCCATAAAAGACGTCGCCTTTCATCCAACCCGTGCACTTTCTATGATGGCTTCTTTTCTGCTGCTGCGTTGTCTCTACGGGCTGTTTATCATCGCTCTGGCCACCTCTTAAATGAACACTTGCTATTTTCTCTTGGAATCACTGGCTAAGTCTGGTAATCCTCGCGAGAAATTAGGTGTTCCTTCAAGAGGAAAAAAACAACATTCTCAGAGTTTCAGAGTGAAAGTCTTGTAACGAATTTCAAGTTTAAACAACATTCATCGTCATCTTCTGGGATGTGGGTTGCAAAGTTTCTAGGCTTATGAGAAAAGCAAGTAGTTACCTGGTTCCAGAATAAGCGGGCATGAGAGTGGAAACGAGCGGGGCTAGAACTCCCGTGACACAGAGCAAAGTGCATATTTAACGTCGAAGCCAACTGACTACAATTGCAAGAATGTTTAAAGGAAGGCATGCGAAGTTCACCTTATTCACAAAGCCAACACACTCGAGTCTCAGGGCACAGGTACAGGTTCCAGTTGCAATGGAAAACTTGTATAATAGCAGGTCCCTTGTGTTGGTGAATTCAATGCCACTGAGCTGCTTTCCCTGTGATGCCTGTGTTATGGCGTTCATGCCCTCTACGTGTGGTTTGGAGCTGTTTACCACCTCTATTTGCTCTGCTGTAACTACTGTAATAAGCACATCACATTCACAAATGTGAAAGTGTTTGTCCTGCGCAAATTCTCACTTGCAATTTCTTATTCTCCTTTTCTTTAAGTTAAGGGTCTACGCATTTCCTCAGAAAGATGTTTAGAATAATTTTCAGTAAACAGATTGTGAGTGACTAACAAAGAGTAACTTATTGGAACCGGACTCTCCTGGACAGAGGACGCCCACGTCAAAGCATTGCCGTTACTGTGTGGGGCCGCTACAACGGTGATGGTGCTTGTTTGCACTGACTTCTGAAAATTGGAAGCCACAGATCTTTGCTCTTTATGGATCGAAAATCCCCCTCCAACACTGATTATCCCTGAATAGCCGCTTGCATCTCTACACTTATTTTTGTGCTTCTGAGCTCTTCGTATTTTGTCTGGCTGACTTTGTGGTTTTTCATGAATCGTGCTCCGAACGTTACCTCCGTCAGGTAATGAGTTCCATAGTATTTAATGAGATGGCAACAGTGCCACACACGACAATCAGGCACCACATGTTGTTTCTGCCTGCTCGCTTTTCCTTGTCCTTGCTTCTAACGACACACTGCTTTGTATGTGTCATAGTCAAGGTCACATGAGGAATATCTTCTTCTACTATTAGGCAGTCTGTTACGTGCTTTTTTATTTGACGCTTAAGGTCAAATGACAATGTGTGCTGAGTCATAGTCCATTGTCTAACTGACTCAAGTGGCATGCCACACACCAGTGAGATGCTTTCAATCTTATATTAACTGTGGCGAAAGGCAGAATGATGACAGCACAATAGCAGCCCATGTCTGAACTACAGTGCCTAGAGAGGACCTCCGACCTTAAGTAGACTTAAAAAGTGTCAGATTTCCAGCGGCCAAGAGCACGGATTTGCGTAACTGAGTACCCCTGATCAGCAGCATGACAAGCGCCGCCAATACGAAAACTGTGACTTGTAGCGACTGGTGTCTAACCCACAATAAGCTAAACAACGCTATATTAAATATTAAATATTAAATATTAAATTGGTGAGTTAAAATTGGACTTTGATCAGCATGACAAAAAAAGGGGGCCAGGAGAAGGTCCCCGCAATTCGCAATATTGAATAAGGGCTAGAATGGGGCAAAAGGTGGATGATACTTCACTGGCAATTAAGATGTCAAACAGGGGATGGCTTGTGTTATGCTTATACTCAGAAATCGTAATTTTCGCCACATGCATATGACCGTTGTGTGATGAAAAGGTCAGGTTACCGAACTGAACGACAGAAGACGCAAATCGATTGCTCTTGGGGTAAGTTCACCTGTGCGAAATAAGCCGTAGAAGGCCATGAGAAAAAGTGCCGAAAAGAGAGAACGCTGAAATACTGAAGAATTATTGAAACTAAGTGCATGAAGCAGTGCATGTAACACAGGTCACTGGAAGATGAATGTCAACTGGCTGTCGATGGCTGAGAGCCGTTAATAGCTTTTGAATTAAAAACGATTTTGTGGGGTCATGAAGCCCTCTCAACTTTTGTACGTAGGAAATGGCTGAAAGATATGAAGTAGTCGTTGAAAGAGGCAATTTACGAAATGTTAGATAAGAGATGAACAAGGGGAGGCACGTAGGAGGATCATCAGAAGCGGAAAACTAAAGATAAAATTGGCAAAAAATAATCCACGCATGCTGATACGAGCGTTGGAGCTGGCTGTTAAGAGGAACTTAAAAGAGTTCTCATTTTAGCACCCAATTCTTCGGCATTAGGTTCTCGGGTATCTGAGTGAGATTCCTTGGCTTCTATAAGATGTCCTTGAAGTTGACTACCTGAGAACGGGAAGGTTATCTGCACTTGAGGTTTGTAATTTGGGGATATAATGTGCTTGGAAAAGGATATTGTACCTAAGGCAACTTAACACTAAATCCCTTAAAAGCGCCATGATATCTTTATGTTTAGATGTTTGTTTATTTACAATATCCACAACAGCTGCATTATCAGAGAAAAATATGATACGCTTATCAGTCATAAGGGACCCCCAAACATGAACTGCAAGGAGAATGGGGAAAAGCTCTAAAAGTGCTGTGTTAAAGGTTTTCCACATCTTTGGCCAAATACCGTGTAGCAAATGACAACCAAAGACTGCACCAAAACCAATTAAACGTGCTGCATCACTATAAAGGCGAAGGGTGTGTAAGGTTTCCCATATATCATTAAAGAAAAATGATTTACCATTTAAGTCCTCCAAAAAACGAGGCCAAACTAAGATGTCCGATTTGGCACCCTTCGAGAGAAGAATATGGTGATGTGGCTTTTGAATGCGTTTCATGAGATCAATCAAACAGCAGAGAAGAGTGCGCCCCACGACAACAATGCAGGTGAAATTCAAAAAGGGAGCTGTTATTGAATAATTTTCTAAGTAAGATAAAAATATACGATGTAGATGTTAATGTAACAGTGGTGACAAAACAAGGCTTAATTTGTGATTGTTTCTCTAGGAAAAATCATATTTGAAAATATGGTTTTTATGGTTACTGGTTTTTTATTGTAGATTTGTAGTAAATTTGTAAGTTGTGTAAAACAGCAGATTGAGTCTTATTAGCAAGGTGACGCACCACTTCGCAATATTTCATTAGTGAGCTTAAGATCGGACGACGGCGAGATTCTACGACGGCAGACTTGGTCGAGGGGGCTTGGGGTGAGGTCGCCGTCGCAATGGCGCAAAAAATAGCATTAAGAAAGCTCGCACGACGGCGGGTTGTTGTAGCGCCTTTTCGTGTTGAAGTTTCGAAATAAAGACAAGAGTGATGACTACTTTTAGAAAGGTTCGTGAATTGTTACTGACAAGTTTCGATGATGGCAACATTTCAGAAGATGAATTTTTACTGTTGTATGACGTCAACAGATCTAAAAATCCGGATTTTCCCTACCAGAATTACGAACATTTTGACCTCGAGAGGCTTGACGAAAAGATGAGTGACAATCCATTGGACCTCAATTTAATGCCAAAACAAGTCTACGATATCATAATTGTTAATAAACACATCAATAAACGCAAGAAAAAACTTGTAAAACTTACTGGGTTGCTTTCTTTGTCGATGTCCATGGCGATTAACGAGTCAAACTGTTTAGAGAGCACAAACAAATTTAATTCAAATACCGTGTTCAAATCGTTTAAGTCGCTTTGAAGTTCGACAAAAATGGTCTACTGAGAATAAACTGTTAACAGTGCTAAAGAATTTCGCTCAAAATGGGTTTAAATGGCATTATTTTGATCAAGTTTACTCACGTTTTACACGTGACGGCAAAATGGCCTTCTTCACGTCACAGACAAGGCCGCTACGGCGGGAAACTTCGCAACGACAGCAACTGTGGTTGACTTACGGCACCCCCACTGGGAACCATGGAAAGAGCAAACTTTTCTCAAGGGGGTACGACAGAGAGCAGTGCCAAAGTCAATATATTCATTTGCCCAGATTTTCGCTTTGATTTTAGCAGTCACACGAGAACCTAGATTAACAGCTATGCTAGAAAAGGGGTGGCTAGGCTGATCGCCAACCCCAACAATGCTGGTAGGGGTGCCTGTTCAATTGTACCTGTTGTATATGAGAGGACTTCGTTTTGTACAACCTGCTCTACTGTGGCTGACGGTGTTAGCGTTGGCGTTGGCGTTATACTGGGGACGGTGGCTTGATGTGCAGTCATTGCATCCTTGACGGCCTGTGCGACTGCCACGGAAATGGTACTTGTGAGAGCCCGCACGTCCAGCTGCATCACTCCTTGTCCTCCTTGTATCTCTCCTCCTTGTCCAGTTTGCTGCTGAGGCATCGGAGGATTCTCCACAACCAATGAAGGTCCGGCCTTAGAGAGGTCTGTCTGTAGCCGTTTTGAGCGCCTGGCTTGTGGGGAGATGGTACACTTCGCAGGAGGCATTTTTCAAAGATAAAACACTAGCTATAAGTGATAGATGTGATAGGCAGTGAAACAAGTGTTAGAAATAAGTTTTAATGTCCAATAAATTGGAAACAGGGGATCATCAGAGGAGCTGATCCAAAGCAGTATTTGAATTTACATAATGACTCGAGTGCAAAAATTGACACGCAAAAATAGTGAGGCTTATACCTCATAAGTAGTAACGAAAAAAGATACCCATTTCCACAACACAATAACATGAGCATTGACAATATACCGAGTGCATTGGGCACACCCACATATGCAGGCGGTCAAAATGGATTGTACACTCATGGTAACTGCAAGTAAACAAACATACATACCAAAGCTAGTAATAGGAAGGCACACAGTGCACTTCTAAGGTTTCAGAAACCACAAAATTTGGCCATAAGTGGTCAGCAAAATGCGGCAAATAATTGCCGGAAATCAAACAGAACAACAAGCTAAACCACAAGGCGATAACACACGCAGCTTGGTTTGAAATAAAAACCAGATAAGTAAATAGGAAACCAATAGGGAATTGGCTCTAGAAGGACCTTCAGATATTTCGTGAGGGCTTTGACACTGCGTTAAAGGCAGCATCATTTTTGCGAATTAGCGTTTGGCAAACACAAATTTGTCGCACACTGCGCTCTTCGTACAGAATACCTGCTAAGTCCTCTATTGCCGAGGCTGCGACTAAGGGATCCACCTTATTCTCCTTAATTTTCGCGGGTTCTTAAATTCAAGATTTTCGCGATTTTAAAAAATGCGCGAACTTAAAGACCCGTGAAAAATAATGACCGCGAACTTTGATCTCGCGAAATTTAATGGACAAAGAAAAATCATGTTTTTGTGTTTGCAAGGGTCCTAAACAATTTTTAACACAAAGTGTTAGTACAAGGAGCTATCATCTATCAACTTTGGATGTTAATCAGTGTCAAGATTCGCCTCAAGTACTTCTTCGGCATCTGAATAATCATCTTCGCAGAGTTCCTCCAATACATCCTTTGTACAGTCGTCAAATTGACCATTGTGTCCCGGCTCCTTGTAGTGTGTAGTTACGAGTGTCTTGTATCTTTCCATTATTGCCCTGTTCCTTGGTGTATCATCCATTTCACATATCACCTCAAGAGGAATTTCCAGACCTCCCTGAATCAATGGGGATCGACGATATTTTTCATCAGTAACTTTAAGATGAACCATACCACCTCTCAATAAGAGGAAGCGAGTAGCCGGAGCCGGAGCCGTTTGTTAGCTGCGATTGCGTAACGATCGTAGATGTTGTTTCGTTCGTGAGAACATCTTGAAAGCTCCCCGACGATGGGCTTCCAAATTTGTTCGTAAACATGGAATCCACGAAGGCCATAAAAATGAAGCTTTGATGGAATCTTGATTAGAATTGGCCATCTTAAAGCTTGCACCGTCGTTGATTAACGTTTTTTGTAAAAAAGAAAAAATGTAGTCACTTAATTGCAATTTTGGGGAATTAAATTCCCTGCAAACACAATTTTTCTCCGCGATCACGAAATTAAAGACTTGCGAAATGTGCCGAGAAAATTTTCGCGAAATTAAAGTCCCGCGAAAAATAAAGGAGAATAAGGCAGGTGGGAAAGATCGTTAGTTCCCAACTGTAGTATCACAATATGGGGAGCAAACGACTCCGCCACGTAGAGATCACAGCGAATAGTTTTTTCAACTGTTCGACCCCCCACACCATGCCATTAAACTGGGTGACCTCGTGTATCATAAAACGATGTTCAAGATGTGTACTACCAGTAATAAAGCTATTTAAACGGCGGATAAAAGAGTGCCTGAGAATTAACACACGAGGCTCACCCATCTCAATTTATGTTAAAAAAACTGAATATAGAATGTACGAGAAAAGAAAAAAAAATGGCAGGTGCAAAATCGCTAAGTCGATTACAGAGATAAATGTTATAGAAATGGTAAGATATAATAGGACTTGCCTGACAAAAAAAAAATGTGTCACAGAGATGTAATTGCCGTGGTGGTGAAAGTAAGAGGGCACGAATGTGGGAATGCTTGCTCCTCTATACGAACACTCCCTTAGGGCGATAGAAATGATTGGCTCTTGAAAGAGAGGTTAGATTGATGTGAGTCAGAAGAGCAACCAAGTAGACCACAAAGACATATTGTATCGACATAAATAACTTCCTGCCCTAACATAATGTTTGGTTATATGAACAATCGTTAGACTAGTTACTTCCATTTTACTGTTGTTGTTCCTCGATTAATATACAATAACAATGGAAATGGCTCATGATGAAAAATTTTTAGACTAATCACTTCCATTGTACCTTTGTTGTTCCTCCATTGATATAGAGTAACATTGAAAATAGCTCATGGTGAACAATCATTGGACTAGTCATTTTCATCTTACCATTGTTGTTCCTCCATTGATATAAAGCATAAAGTTAAAATGCAAATGTTTTATGATGAAGTCGTTGGACGAGTAGTTTCCATGTTTTGGTTTTTGTTCTTCCGTTCATATAAGTAACAGTAGAAATGGCTCATGATTGGAAACTAGTCATTTACATCTTACTGTTATTCCTCAGCTCATGTACTCTCAATTGTTTTACAGTTGAAATACAGCTAACAGAGAAATTGTCATATAATACAGAAACACATTGTTGACACAACGTAGGCTTCGATCATAACAAATTACAAGAAGAAATCGTTGGCATGCAGTGGTCTGCAAAAATCCTCTCCATAGATTGGCCAGTAATAAATTTCGCCTAGGAAAATCATTGACTTCGTATTGAAACAGGAGATATACTGTGTCCAAGACTCCCAAGCACTTAAGAATTTGTTTCTAATGTCAAGCTAATGAAGTGGAAAATGAATATGATGTTATGTTTTCTTGCACTCTGTAGGATATGCTTCACAACAAATATTTTGATGAAATCATTAAAAAATACAATTTTTGAACAATTTAGATGGCAAATCAAAAATTGTGTTCCATTTATTTGTAATAATTTGCTGTTTTTATTCTTGAAATTATGAATTGTGAACACTATTATGCAACTTCAAATGCAACTTAACCAAGTAATCACTTACTGACTTTTTTAGAGAATAGGTAATGCCGTGTATATAAATGGCAATACCTTAATAAATTGTTGTTGTTGTTTGCATTCTATTTATTTCATTGGTTACAAAAGAATTTCGAGGATGCACATGAGCACAGGCTACGTAGAGTCTCTTGTTACTTATAAATCCATTGCTTTTTTGCCTCTGACAACGTGGTCGCTGAAACATGCCTTCACCAGCCATAACCAACCGCTGCCTAATTACACACATTGAAGTTTACATTTTAGGTTACTGTAGGTACAATCCCAAGAACTCCTATCCAAACCATTCCAGAGAAAGGCAGACCATCCCAGAATTAGTCTTGGATTGAGAAAGTGCTATTTGATGTCCTCCAATCTCAGCTGTAGTGGCGCTAAGTGGACATGTGTAAATTGAAAGGCAAAGAACCCTAATGGAATGCACTGAGGAGGGCCTACAGTAAGATTTAAGGTAAAATAGTTTGCTTGGAATGCGGGCAACTAGTATCAGACCCTTGGCATGAACAAACCAGTGAAGAAGGCACACCTCGTGAACCCATTTTTCTACAGCATTGACCAAGGCCCACCAAACACTTTGACAGAATATATTTTTCCAGCTGTGCCATGTCTTGCTGGTAGCATTTTATGGATTTCTTTTTTCCTATTTCGGTTGCCCATCTCTCATTACTGTAAAAGATAATGAAACGTGCGGTCTAATTTAAACTCAACTTATAATCCAAATGCTGTTTACCCTCAGCAGATAACACAATGTGTGTTCTCGGGAAAGGAACTCGACAGAACCAACTTGCCAGGCATTGCATGAAAGTAATCACAGATGAGAGATAAGCAAGGTGGACAAACCTGGGCCCTCAGCTAGCGTGGAAAAGAAATGTGCATCCGCCTGCATGTACCATTCCAGTTTCTACCCACAGAAAGAGCAGGAGGCCCTTCTTCTAGCAATGAGGGAAGAAGACGTTAGGCACCGTGGTCCTTGCGTGCTACCATGGCCCAGCTAAGAAAGGAACATTATGGTTTAAAAAATGAAATAAGCTTACTAGCCCACTTTAGGAGCTGTGTTGGTTTAAAGGTTGAGGGCTGGTAAATCATGCATACAAGTGAAATAAGCGGAGGGAATAAAGCTGGGCTCTCTGCTGGCGTGGGTAGAAACCTCACATGCACCTGCAGATGTGCTGGAGGCCTTCCTCCCAGCCTGAAGAGCAGGCTGGGAGGTGTAGCATACAAATGAAGTTGACTATTCAAAATGTAAAAAAAATGTAAAATTATACAGCAACTTATTATTAAATAGGTCAACCATAAAAAGGATAGTTTGCTGATTATTTAATTATTTACCATTAAGGATCTCCAATTTTTGATAGAGCGGCTTTGATGATTCAATGTACGAGGAAAAAGTTACATCTCGCACTACTTTCTTTTGAATTTTGATTAGACTATCAAGTATCGGTGGCGTCCTTTGCATCACTGGCCCCACTGTCCTCCTCGTCGTCGGAAATCACATCGATCTCTTTGTCCACTAACGACATATACAACCTTAAAAACCGAAAACAGGCAAATAAATTATAGAAGTTCTCAGTGGGGAACATTACATTTCTTTTTCACATGCATCAGGCTACTGTCTTCGTCTTCCTTGTCGGATAGTCCCTATTGAAGCGAAAAGTTTGAGTGGATGAATTATCAGCAACATGCCCTTAAACTATGATGTTAAAGATAATGACAACAATTTTCCTATCCAAACGATAATTTTTCCCGTACTAAAGAATAGTACATCCCTGAAGGTTATCGGAGTTAAAAATGAAAATAACCGAAAGTTCCAAAAGAAGAAGACTGAATGAAATCTACTGGTTATAATAGCTGAGAACAATGGTTGGTAGATGAGTAGGAGCAGAGTAATAAAGAGAGTGATACACTACGAATTCACGGTAGAACCCGCTTGTGATCGTTGTGCCAACTTCAGTACACTTCTGCGACCTTAAAGTCCAAGTAAGTTCTAAACCGTGTTTGATACTAATACAGCTGCTACCTGCCATTGAGCAATTTCGTTTCAATGACCTCAGGGGTTACATTTTTGCCATGATGTATAAAGTGTCTCTGGAACGCACGGAGAGAACTTCCCTAGCGTCCCACACAGATGATGAAGACGCTTTTAGAATACAAAGTTTCTTTGTCCCTGGTATTGTACTATTGGAGAACCAAAGTAAACCCAGTTTTGATTCGTGATACACTCCAAAAAGGAAAAGAGAGTGACACTCATTGACATTAATTATCAGCCTTCCTTACTAAGTACACTTTAAGAGTTCCCTAAGATAGACGAATAGAAAGGGGTCGTTTTTATAAAGTCCAAAAGAGGGAGCAAAAAGGCTCCCGATCTCTGATTCAACTTCGTTAGCTTTCCAGTTCGAATTAGGCGCACTTTCCCGACCAACCCTGGTTCTTGCAGGTGTGCTTGCTGTTCTCTCTTTGGTATTGGAATATGTTCTAATGTCTTTTTGACAGGTGGAACACAAATCGCAGTTTTGAAATGATTTTCGGTCTCACCGAGGCTGCCACTCTCTTCCGTTTGGCCGCGGGAGGTGGAATCTTGCGACAGCAGCTGGCAAAGGGAAACGACACGAGAATCTGGAGTGGAGGACACATGGTTACTATTCGATCGTAGGATATAATTACTGAGTAATGACATTTGCTCTTTGTGATGGATTAGGCTTTCTTTCTATTTAGGGACCATTCATTAATTAAACATAGGGGTGGGCTGGAGAAGACCCCACCCAATTTTTCCAATCCATCTAAAATATGAAAGGCAGAACTTGCAGCATTAAATACGAAGACCCTGACTCCCAGAACGCTTTATGAGCCCCTGAAGTACTTATTAGAGAATAAGTATTTTCATAAATATAGAAGAGTGTAGTCTTATCATTCTATAGGTACTGGGAGTAAGAAATAATATAAAGGGCAAAAATCCCTATTTGATATTTTCCAAACAAAAATCTGAGGATAGAAAGGTTGCTGGAGAATGTAACAACGTTAAGGATGCTGCTTTTCTCTATGACAGTAGTGAGGAGAGATATGGAGATAATAGTACTTGCAGTGACTCAAAAGGTAGTGAAAATGATTGCAAATACTGAAAGTTATCTTTCACGTGTGAGGATATTGGTGTTGCCATGGTTACTAACATGATTAGCCAATTACAAGAGAGCTTCTCGCTCTGGCACGTGGCTGGTTCTTTTGAAATTTCACTCACAAAATGGCTTCGAGGTGCGAAGATGATACAGTTACCAGTGACTTTCTTGATGAGCTGCCCAATTTTCACATCAATACTTTTTCCGAGCTTAAAAAACATTCAAGAAGATTTGCCGAAAAAAAGAAAAGTTGTGTTTTATGTAGAAATTTTTTTTACAAATTGCAAGACAACTCTTGTGCTATTTGTTAAATACCACAAAAATTGGCAAAATATTGCCGAAATATTTTTACATTTGGTGCTCTATAGCAGAGAAGGTCTCTAACCAGATCTTGGTACTGAGGCCATAAAAGTCTGATGTCTAGCATGCTATTTGTGACGACTTTTACTCTAATTGCCCTCAGAGCGCACAAAATGCTCCATGAGGGCATGTCTTACTTTGTTTATCCCAGCCTAGGACAAGCCCAAGTTTCTCTTGAAAATGGTTGATAGGTAGGTAGAAAATGAGCTTGATGATCGGAAAGGCGTGCCGCGTTTGTTCACAAAGAAGTGGTTGTGACTGCTATATCTGCAAAGCAGTCTTGGTCTCGACCTTGTCCTGTATTCCCTGAGGTTTTTTGTCAGGAAATCAAACTTTTGGTCAAACTGCACAACGTTTGGGCCATATTTTGCGGTGGTGTTGTAGCCCATTTCAACTAGCTAGAGCGGGCGATTGTCTGAGATGACTACTACATTGACGCCTTGGGGCAAGCGTCTGAACTCTGCCTTCTGGCATTTCCATCAGCAAACATAGAGTTCTCAGCTCTCTGCCTCGACCTAGAGTGACAGCAAAAAGGAGAAGCATCGTAAAATCCATATGCAGGCGGGCCTTGATTGCAGCATGGGCAGGAGCGTCCTGGTACTGGCAGTGGAGGTTTCTAACCAACTCTTGGTACTGAGGCCATAAAACTCTGATGTCCAGCATTCTATTTGTGACGACTTTGGCTCTGTCCAATTGCCGTCTGAGCGGGCGAAGGCCGCAAGAGAGAGAGAGTAATCTTGGTAGTCCCCACACCTTTCATCTTCATGCAGGAAATTTGAAGTGGTCACCAAAGATTGAATATAGCGGGTAGCAATGCCCTGTCTTTACGCAAGTGGCCAATGAAAGATTCTACTAGCAGGAGGTGTTATACCATGGCTAACAAGGGCTTCGCTTCGAACTTACTTATGCCAAAAGTCAGGAAAGTGACAAGATGTTTTACAAGTCTTAGCCAAGTCATCAGTGTCATTTTGCCAGAGTGGTTCTTGTGATTAAACTAGATTAAACTAGCTAGTATAAAAGGTTTTCATCGCTTTGATTTCCCCCATGACCCACGTGAATGAAATGCAAAGTAGTTCTTGAATTTGTAAGATATTTTCTACCTCCTTTAGCCTCACATTGGCACATGATTCGCCAGGATCAAAACTCGCAATCTCTCTGTCATCCTCGCTCTCTTCCACGGCTACTTCTTCATCTACACCCTTTTTACTTGTTTCTCTGTTTCTTTCTGTGTTTCCTCTTGTTCTTTGTCTTCTTTTACATCTCCTTCATCTTGGTTTTCCTCTTCATCATCATTGTCGTCTGCTTCTACTTGTTCTTGTTGTCGTCATTGCTGTTCATCTTTCAACTCTTCGTCCGTTTCTATTAATCGCCAATTGGCCGACTAACTTGCCCAGTTGTTTCAGAATGCCACCAAATCTGAGCAGCCATTGTCCCAAGCGTAGCAGAGGGTAGATAAATTTTCTTTCGTAGGCAGATTTGGACTGGTTACATTGCCGAAAGGCAATGCAAGTGACTGGTTCTCTGTCCTTTGACTGAAATCTATGAATAAAAGGTCTTGACTAGCTTTTGGCAGGTAACTGGCGCATGAATAAACATTGCCTAGGTCAAAACACCAGCTACTTTTGTTTTTTCAGCGTGTTTGGTGGTGACATAATAATTACACAGTTGTGGCCTACCCTTTCTGACAATATCAAGCGTGGTAGTGGGACATCGCACTAAATTAAGCCCTAAGGTTTGCATGTGCATCTTGACGGTTCCACTTAAAACTTTGTCCCACACTTGTATAAAGGCATGGTACAAATTACCCTGGCTGTCGGGGACTTCCAACAAGGTGTCAACCGAGTCTTCTCTTTGTCCGGCACAAGCAAGGGAATGGAAGCTGATGTGATGTTCCCCTAATGAAAGTAAAAAGAAAGGAAATATTATATGTACATAACTTTTGGATAACTACACTGGATTTTCTTTTCCAAAATCACAGGACACTGATATTTGCTCTTTTAACCCTCCCTCCTTCCCTACCGTCCTTTTTGTTTTCTTTGAAACACTCGTCTCGGTTTAACCCTTCTTCCAACTTTTTATGAGCATTTGAGATTTAATTTGAGAAACCCATTTTTGAAATCGTTTTATTGAATCTGATTTAGATTTTGCTAACAATTTATAAAAACCATGTTCATTTTCTATTTTTACATACCGGACCTTAACGCTACGGTATAGCGGGTAGGGTTTTTGATATCTTCATCAACATCTATTCTGATTGTTTGTTCTTTATTTATAAATCCTAATAATTCAGCAATATCTTTAGCAATGAACCAAACTTGTTGCTTATTATCGGTAAATGCATTCAATTCAATTTCAAGTTATGTTTAAATTTATTTCTACTAATTTCATCTTATATATTTATTATGGAGGCAAGAGATGTAACTGTAGGTGGTATAATAAAGTTTGTTACCGCTAGAACAACAGCAGTCAACCAGACAAACAACAATGTCTACTAGTGTGCCAGCAAAAATCCAAGAAGGGCAAGAAAACAAATTAACCGTGTTTTTAGAGATTAATCCAGGGACAGGAGTGAGCTGGAACTCAGACGTTTTTTCGTCATTTTGAGAAGTGTTTGAAGTGAGAATCGTGTGTGACAGAAAAACAGTTTAAAAAGGCTATGATTTTGTACCTTTTGCCAAAATCATGGCACGTAATGAGCTTCTTAAAAAGGGAATGGTAGACTACAAAAATGGGATGAAGCTGGGACTCTGTAGGGCTGTCAAGAAGGAGGCATCAGCCAGTTTTTGGTAGGTAGGAGAAACCTTGTTTTAACTACAAAGTGGAGCTGTTATCGCCCTTTAGATTAGGTTGGTTCCAGTAGCAAATGAATTTTCTACCTACGAAACTCCTGTTTCCTTTCCGCCACCCAACGTATCAGCAGAAACGCCCTGTAGTGTTGTTCAGACAGCACAACCATCACACACGTCTTGTATGCCCACAGTCTACTACTGTTAATCTTTAATCTTGATGCAACATCTAAGCCCCCACAAGAGGTGGTGCAGCCTATTAACTTTCGTTCACAAGTAATAGATGGATGTGTAGCCAGTTTAGGCTGCAATGCTGAAAAACAGCAATGTTGGTTAAAAAACAATATAAATTCTGCTTATTTTATTACACCTTAAATGAAAGAATAACAAATAATGATAGTATTAATACATTAAAAAAAAGTCGTAAAGATAAATAAGTCTCAATCAGAAGCGAATCATTATAAGTTCATTCTTGTTAGAGACTGAAAATAGGTGGGTTCATACTAGCTAAGTAAGTAGACCCTAAGTATGCCGGGAGTTCAAGTATACTTAAGAACACGTATGTGTACTTACCCAGATAAGCGTTCATATTTCAAATTCTAAGTATACTTCAAGGGACAGAGCTGTCAATCAATTTCCGCGCCAACTATGCAGCCATGTGCTTGAGTGCGCCAAAGATTTTAGCTTCTA
>NC_133201.1:27781297-27803797 GCF_958299795.1 Porites lutea | reverse complement strand
CAGGCTCAAATCACACACGGGCTTTCATCACGCAACACAGTGTTTAGTCTGAGGCTAAACAATGGAAGATTATGAGGCGATACAGCCAGAATAGCAGGTGCTGAATGTAGTTGCATCACCTACACTAATCACACGGAATTTAACAACTGAAAATATTACTCTCACCTAGCATAAGGCATACTGAGTTTCCTTGCACGGAGCGAAGGTGACTCACCCGATTGCTTGCTTTGTCGAGGCGACACACCCAGAAAAGCATGTGCAGACAAACTTTGGTCGGGGTTTGATAACCAACATTTTACAACAAAGAATTGAGCTAAACATGTAAGGACTATTATAAAATGGGACAGTAGCGAGCACGCCAACCAAAAATCAGACTTGCACTAGGCGAAGGCGACTTACCTGATCGCCCGCTTTTAATCAGGTGACGACACACCCAACATAAAAGCTCGTGCAGAAAACTCTGAACTATGAACATTTAGTGAATTCGATCTGCAGTTAATTTACTGAGAACCCTAAGAAAACTGATAACAAATTCCTTTTTTAATCTGGCTTGGAGAGAAGGGGAAAACACTTCTGATATATGTCACGCACAAGATTAGTTCAATTTCAACTCGCCTAGGAAATGGTGTGACCAATTAAGTGATTTTCATGTGAAGATATCGCACTTAGAAAAGGCATGGCTATGATAGGCATTGTACATAAATATTAACAATTAAGGCCCAACGTTTAGGTGAATATTTTTTGAAGTATACGCATCATGAAAGCACATAACTGTGTGATCTCATCGATTTGAGTGGATTAGCCAGAACACCAGAACCTTTGTATCGGCTCTCAGGAAGGCCATCATAGTAAAACCACTGCAACTGGAACCTGAAACAACCAGTGTGGTGTAGACCATTTTAGAATGTACATCCACCCAGCTGGTACTGTTTGTTTTGTACAACCAACGTCTCTGGTAGTTGATATGGTTCTGTAACTGGGCAATTGGATGCAAAGTAGTGCAATGAAATGGGTACAGCCAATGGTATTTCAGGGACAAATGTTCTCTGGTTGAAGTTGCGTACTCTGTTGCAAACAAACAGCAGGGACAAATGCCCAGATGAGATGTCGAGGTGTGGTGGTCCCAGAATGGCATCAGCATTGGGAGGTGGCTGTCTAGGAAATTCTTTTCCACACTGGGTAGGAGCTGGGAGTTGCCATTTTCTTATAGCTGCCTCAAGGTACGTTTCTGCCAATGCTTCGGAGGAAATCTCCATTAGATGGATTCCGGTTGTTGTCAGAAGTTCTTCCTTATAAGGGTGCTGCTGAGATGAGCAAATTGATTTAGCTGCGCTCTTTAGCATCAGTGCTCAACGTTGCCAGAAAAGAACGCATTCATTTCCCCAAACGTGGACAGTGTCGCTAGCTTCACTGAAGTCGAACTGCGGAAAAGGGCGCCACCAGTCTATCTTACCCCAAGAAAACTCCTGCTGGTCGAACATTTTCTCTTTGGACACCAAATCCTTGGCCCATGATTCTTGTATTAGTGACAGCTTTGTAGAGGTCTGCGGGACATCTTTCAACCGAGTATACACAATAGTAAGGAAATTGTCAACTGGACAAGCGTTGATAAGCATCACGTTGCCAAACGTACCACCACACCCCGGAACACGTGGAACGCGGATAGCTGTTCGAGTTGGTAAATCGATGTGGACAAGATCCATTCTTTATCAAAGATAACAATCGAATTAATATTCCTACTTTTGTTGAAAAAGTAGAAGATTTTGATTGGTTTGCGATTAAAGCTTCTGATGAGACAGATATTGCGTACAAACGTTTTCATCAAATGTACACAAAGATTTATAACGATTGCTTCCCTCTCAAGAAGGCGACTAGAAAGCACAGGCGCTTTCAAAAACCGTGGTTAACTAAAGCTCTTCTTAAATCCATTAAAATAAAGAATCAACTCTACGAAAAATATCTTCAAGTTTCAACAGTCGACGGTGTTTCACTCTACAAAAGATACAAGAACAAATTGAATCACACCTTGTGTTTGGCTAAGCGTCGGTATTATGAAAAGAATTGGAAAACGCAAAATCAAATACACATGCAAGCTGGAAAATTTTAACCAAAGTCTAAAATGGAAAATAGCCAAGGTCTCAATTAAATACAATATCTAAGTCGGACAATCAGGAGATTTCTGTTTTAGTGGAAGTACCAAATAAGTTTTGCAGCTACTTCTCTAGTATTGGTCCGAACCTCCCAAAGAAAATACAGCCTCCTCCTTCTTTGCATAAAGATTTTCTATTTGAATCATTTCGAGAATCAATCTTTTTTAGCCCAACAACAGAGGATGGAAGCAAGAAAAGCAAGCCCTATGCAGAGAATTCGAAGGGTTGTCAAATACACCCACACCGTAACGGTCCGTATAATCTAGATTCTCGTCAATGTAGACTCCAAGTAACTTGATTTAATTACTCATTTACGTGAAGCTTTTCTTTTATTGTAAGAGGAAATTGCAAATGTACATGACGTACACTTGGTCTCAAATTACCATTACATTCAAAAATGTGTATTCTGTGTTTTACATGATTGTTATACACTTTTTTTTCAGACATTCGAAATCTTTGGATTCATCAGCTCTGAAGCATTCTGAAACAAGTTTTGAAAGTTTTTTTAAAATAATAGACAATTATTGTGGAATTTTTGAAGGGCAACAATCACCGCTTCTTTTTCAGACTTTGCATCATCTTGGAGACACTGGTTTACAGGAGGATACTCACTGTGCCGCCAAAACTGTGTCCCATACGGTGTTGGCACTTGCTCCTTCTTCTCCCAAAGTATCTGTCCCACCTGGGAAACCAAATAAGTTCCTGAAAATTAACCAGGAGGTTTTTCGGTTATTTATCCCTCCTCGCTATACTAAAATGCTAAGAAATCCCAATGGACAGTTTCTTTAGTTTGTAAAGGCTGAAAGTTTGCAACTGCTTTTTTGAGGCTCTGTTTAAAACCACCAATGCTGTTGTACAAACAGAGGTCTTAAGAAGTGACTTACTGCCACTGATGATCCATAAGTGATGACCTTGAAAACAAAATCCACAATTCTTTGCTTGAGTGAGTGATGATAATGTTTATTGATAATGCCAGCTTCACTTAAACCAGTGATTTACAGGGTCCTCGTTTACTAATATCATTAATAGAAACTATTATGTTCAAGTTTAAAGTTTAAAAATTTACATGATACAAGTTTAAAAAATGATAAAAGTTCTAAAAAATGAGATGGACGTCAATAAATATAAAACTAAAAGTCTAAAATAATAGCGGAGCCCCATAGCTAAGGAAATCTACCCATCCCAGAAAATTTGGTAATCACGTGACCGACCGACCGACCGTGCGTCCGCACCACAGGCATACCAATGTTTACTCACACTTTCTAGCTACTTTGGGAGCCCAGGAGAAAGCTGATTGCACACCAATATTGTCATCAATTGACAGCTGTCAAAACAGGGTATCCGCTGACCACTATCACCTGACCGAATCGCAGGCTCAGGTGTCGACCCATCAAGGTTGAGTATTTTTTTGAAGTTATCCGCTGACAATTTACTCGTTTTCAAATGACCGCAGGCTCACGTTTACTTTTGTTTTAAGTTCATATCAAATATGTTGTGTTTATGTCAGTATCGCCCCGCACTATTACGATTTTGATTTCAAACTGACTTCAGACGCAAAAATTCAGCCAGTTTTTTTTTAAATACAGGTGGAGAAGACCTTTTCTTACTATGGTCACGTGTTGGTCACGCTCCACGTCCAATATTTATGTTCTGATTGTTTAAAATTTGACTGGTGAGTTCATGCGTAAAATTTATGCAGCATCTTGAAAGTTGTTTACTTTGACAGCTGAAGCTGGCGAGTTTTGAGTCAACTTGTGATGTTTTTAACTGTCTTTTTCCACTGGATGTGCAAAATGAAATACAGCTGCTATCAAGAATGTTCTCTTATTCATGGCTGGTTTGTTTATTGGGTTTTTGGTTGAAAAATGCGTCGCTTGTCAAAGCCGATAATCCGATTTTGGATGGCATTGTTTTTGTTTTTCACCTTGCTGGATGCGTGCAAGAATTATAAAGGCTCAAGCAATCGCTTTCAGGAGCGGCATCTCGAAATATGGTAAGCCTGAGTAATTATTGTATTTAATCTAATTTCATGAAGTCCAGCTGCGCAGTTTATGAAGCTAGTTTAGGCACGTTTGTATTAAGATTTGACTGAGACACTGATCTGACCTCGTATGAGGTTTGATATAGGCTTGAGCTTACAGAACTTTAAAAAGCCTTTAGTCTCTATTAATTCACCTTAAATAGAAAGAAAAAACTTTCCGAAGAATATTTAGTTATAATTTTGGCTGTAGAAAGAAAGCTTTGAACGATTTTCTTGTCGTGAGTTCGACTTTGAAAACAGCCAACACCGGGAAACCGACGGCTTAAAACATAAACTTTAAGCTTACTAGAAAAGACTTGAGGATTCTTAGACACACTTAAATACTCATTTGTTTTCGTGAATGGAAATTGTTGTCTCTGTAAATATTCTATCAAATTATTTTTCTTCATTGATATTTGGTAGTCTCAAAAGTGTAATTTTCATCGCTTTGCCGTTTGTTTTCAGGCGTTCATAAACATCGCACGCAGGAGTACTCAAATGCCAAGCGTATCAAACGCTTTTTAAGATTACACATCGTTATAAAACCGTTAATAAAAAATAGACTCAATAAATTCTTTATCACGTTGAAGCGTAACTCTTTTAAAATTTCTTCGCAAATTTGGCGCTTGTCAAAAGTTAGAACCGGCTGGCCGTATAGGTGATTTTGGAAATTTTTTGAACGGTTTCGCTAATTAAAAGTCCACGCGTGCCTCTGTGGTCCTGAATATTGAATGAATATAATTTGTCTTGAAGTATTGTGAAATACTGCATTTTGTACGAGGTCTGTATGATAAAAACAGCGCCTTATAGTACTCTTTTTCCTCAGATGTGGTGTATAAAAAAAATAAAAGATTGGTTTGCACGCACCCAGATTTATTGGCAAGAATTTGTAAACTTGTCGAACGCAAAAAATTCGGTCTGATTTGTTTTCCTAGAATTTGTTTTGCACGCCTTATCTACTGTGATCAAGAGCCATCATTGCTCTTAAATGTGACCGAAGACTATATCAACTCGATACAAAATTTGTTTCACTCCAAAATCACTTAGCTTTTCCCTCAAAAGTCACATGAATGTGCCCTTACGTTAACTGATTTGTGGAATACAAAATTACTGTTTGATTTAAGTTATAAATGTATCAATGGGAGCTTCGCTTTTAGCTGTGGCTAAATATGTATATTACATTTACTGACATAGAATTAGGTAGTAGGTATTTCCTTATTAACAGGTACTTTTATACTTTATAATTTATTTATTACAGATTCACTCCACTGCATTACAAGCAAATAATGAAATGAAATAAGCTAACACTACTATAAGAAAAAAGAAAGAAAAAAAAAGTTGTGTAGAAGGAGACAACCAAAAGCACTAATGCGCCATACTAGGGATGCCCCCATTAATTAACATATAAGAAAAATATATACAAATAGAAATATAAATGTTCTAGTTATCCTTAATAAAGCTTAAAACATTTCTTTTAAAAGTTGCAATACTGTTTGATTCTCTAATATGATTGGGTAAACCATTCCATTCATCTACAACACGGTTAAAAAAAACTATATTTAAAACCATCAGTTCTACTAAAATTTGGAACAAGGTCCTGTGTGTCATTTTTCCTCAAGTTATAACCTGTATTTTTGTCCTTACAAAATATGAGCGTATTTGAAATGTCAATATCATAAGGTCCATTAATTACATTAAAAAAAATTTAACATCTCTAGTGAACCTCCTATTAGATAATGACAACAATTTTAGCTTAGATAGTCTAGTATCATAATCATCATCAGACCTAGTGATCCATCTGGTGGCTCTTCGCTGAACAACCTCCAGTCTATCAATATTACGTTTAGTATGAGGGTTCCAAGTTTTGCATGAATATTCTAATAAAGGTCTCACAAGACTACAATAAAGTGTGTTCATGGTATCAATATCCTTTAAGTCCCTACAAGTCCTCTTAACCAACCCTAAAACCGTATTACCCTTAGCAGTTATTTTATCTACGTGTTGGTTCCATTAAAGATTACTAGCAGTAATGATCCTAAATCTTTATACACATCAACACTTTCCAAAGGTTGACCTTCAATATTATACTCCCCAACTAAGGGTGACTTTTTTTTGGTTATTCGCATGATCTTACATTTCTTGGTATTAATTCTCATCTTATTCATCTTACACTAATCTGAAATTTTGTCTATGTCACTTTGAAAAGTTGACAGATCTTCTTGAGTACTAATAACCCTATACATTTTGCTGTCATCAGCATACAGAGTAATTGAACTGTCCTTATTAATTACCCCCAGTAAATCGTTGATGTAGACTATGAATAATAATGGTCCCAACGAAGAACCTTGTGGGACACCAGAGGTTACGGTTAACCAGTCGGAAGCCTCTGCTTTCACTACAACACGCTGTTGACGTTCTGTTAAATAATCTCTACACCAATTTAGCAAGTCTTCATGGACACCATATTTGTAAAGTGTGGTTAGTAGAATATTATGATAGACAAGGTCAAAAGCCTTTGAAAAGCCTATAAATACTACATCAACTTGACCTCTCTTGTCCAAGACTTTGAACCAATCATGATGTACTAAGAGTAGTTGAGTAGTGCAGGAACGACCAGTGAGGAACCCGTGATGAGAATCATGTATGAATCTAATAACTTGATCATAAATATCATTGTACACAATTCTCCCCTGGCATTTCCCAGAGATAGTTAAGAGTGAATTGCCTCTATAATTTTCTACTGGCTCTCGATCACCATCCTTATGAATGAGTGTAATATTTTAAAGTCACTTGGGAAGGGTTTCGTTTAAAACTGGATAAAGAGGCGGCTTCCCTAAGTGACAGATCAAGAGAATTCCACTCATTTGCAGCAAAGGTGTTACTGGTCCAATGGCGCCACCTTACGTTGGCTGTGGTTTTCGTAACATTATTCCAAGATCAGGTATCAGAGGAGGAGCGAATAGTATCCCATGATGCATCTCGCTTTATCTTATATTATCACTTTGAATGTGATGTCATCATTGTTCTACAGCTCGCGCGAAGTGAAAGTCGCAGCGTTCGCTATGGAGTGTTTCCAAACAAGTCGAAGCTCCACATCTTCTGCTTTCGAAAATAACAAGTTGATTTATATTCACTGCGTCTCCAAGGAGAATTTCAGCGTAACTTTGAAAGGCTTTACATGTATTTCGCTGATCTGTCATGATATTCATGTCAGTTTTCTGGATTCGATGGACGAACGAAGAAGAGCTCTCGTCCCTATGACTGTTGAGAATTCTACAGTAGACGATTTATTTGCTGGAGTAAGGAGTCCTGTGTTAATTCGAATCAATTCTTCTTGTGATATCACGGTAAGTTGTTATATGTGTCATTAAACTTTTTCTCGATGATTTGAATTGGTTGTGTACTCGCTCGAACTGCAGCAAGAAATGTCACACATGACATGTTGATGGCGGCGAAGGAAATGTGTGATATTCTTAAATAAATGTTTTGTTTCTTTTAGTGTCTTGACTCAGACAATCTTGAAGGAGATGGCCTGGACAGAGTTCTGATTTGGTCTTTCGAGTTAATACCTGCTCCAGCCGCACAGTACGTGAGACCCAGCATTGTCAACGATTCCTCGCTCAACGAATATTTCCCACCAGTTGAACTTGACGAATGCCGTTGTAACTGTTCGAGTTTGACGGTATTCTGTTTGGTGGCAATGGTTGCTGAAACCTCTGAATGTTTGGCATCTGCTGCAACCGAAGATGACAGTCCAGTAATGAGCGAAAATGAGTGTTTCCCTCAAGATGATGACAGTGAGAATTCTGACGAAAACACCGACTCTGATCCAGAGGAAGTGGAGTATTTCTCAGAAACGTTTTCAGTGAAAGGGTCATTCTGGGCGACCAGATATCAGGATGCCCTGAAAAAAGCTGTGGACCTAAAAGCCAATGGAGTTAATGTCCCTGTTAGGGCGTCCTTTGAATCAAGCAATTTGAAAGACAAAAATGCAATAACATTTGAAGTGTTTGACAGTACAGTTTGGCTGGTCATTGGATATTGTGGAGTTGAAAAAATTCCCAAGCTTACAAAAGCAATAAAAAAGGACGAAATTATATCTTTCAAACTTTGTTATATAAAGAGGCAGTGGATTCCTAAGATCAGTGAATTTAGGTGTTATGCTGGCGTGACTATTATCAAGAAAGATAGGTGGGACAAAAATGACAACAACAATCAGTATAACAGTGACTTGTCGTTTCTATTTGAATGATAGGTTTTATAGTAATAGTTACAAATGAAACTAGCATATTCTTTCCTTTTTATCTCTAAAGTTAATACAATTTTGTATTAGCCAGGTTGAGTTGAACAATAGAGAAATCCACCTTCTGTACTCAGCAGATGGAAGAACTGTTTCTTACCCCTTGATATGTATATACTGTAAAATAATAATTGTTATTTCTTCTCGTGGGCATATGAGGCTTGATTTGTTTTAGATATTAATAAGCTATTTTGGTGGGTTACTTTTGAGAGTATCCATGCTATCCTCCTTTTTTGTTCTAAGCAGCGACCTCTAAAAGCATTTTTTAAAGAAACAAATGGCAAACACATGCCTTGAAAAATTTTAGAGGTCATTTCACTTGATGTCAAGCAAGATCCTCTTCATTAATAATCACTATACAGTGAAACCTACATCTAGCACACACCCATAGGAAATTAAAGGGAACTCAACAGGTGTGTGCATATTTAGAGGTGTCTTCTATTACGAGTCGTTAGGAATAAAGAGTGATGCACAAGTCTGTCTTCTTATGCTGAAGTCCTTTTAAACAAAGGGTGTTCACTTCATTCAGGTTTCACTGTGTTATTTTACAGAAAAATATTAATAGTGATTATACTACACCTGTGAAATAGGTAGTACAGTGCTACACACGATTATGCACTAATTTGTTTACTAGTGGCTATTTTGCACTAGTGGTTAGTTTCTGTTTCACGGGTCAAGTAAAATCACTCTATCTTTGTATTTTAGAATTAATTTTTTTTGTCTAATTAACTAATGCTTGTCATTTACTCCCTTTTCCTTACTCTGGAATACTTTATAAATACATGTACATAGAAAAGAGTCAAACTTGAAATTACTTCACAAATTATCTTAAAAAATAAAACTGTTGCATCCATTGAAATGTCAAGGGTTATTGTTTTAGAAGAGGGTAACTAATGAACTAAAACCCTTATTTCTGACTGTGCTTGTTGCAAACCACATGCTATTGAAGTCTATGAGTTCTGAGGTGTCATGATGCCACACAAGTCACAAGTCAATGGTTGATACAACTTTATAAAACTTTCCTATCATAATTGTTGCAAACAGGGCTCTGCATCTCAAAAGCCCTCCAAATTGTCAAAACATCATTGAACTAAGACAAAAAGCTAATGCATACTCCAAATTTCTAATCATAAAGTTAACCATACAAGTCAGTGAATGTCTAGAGTTTACAGCTGTTAGAGAAACACTGGAATTTACTTGTGATACACTAAACTTGTATTAAAGCAAACAAATGCTCAGGTTAGACTTACAGTTAAATACACACTGGACCCAAGTTACAAGTTAGGGGGTAACTGCCCTTCAGGCCTATGAAGCCTCTGGCGTATTGAGGTCTGATTTCGGGCAGGGAGGAAGCTTCGTCCAGCAGTGAATATAGAAGAGTCTTCCCTTCTGCTCAAGGTCAGTCGATGGAGTCTGAGTGGATGTTCAGCAGGATCAATGTCGTCAGGCACATCTGGTGCTTCATTGAAAGAAGGCAACTCTTCTTCCCATTCTCTGTACCTTTCATTTGCAGTCCAATAATAAAATGGGAGGTCATCTCCAACTCTCTTAGTAAATTCCCTAACACGATAAAGTAATAACACGAGATATTAAGTGGCTGTCATGTTACATTTCATTAATTATTACTAGTTCCAATTGGTAAAGAACCTTGATTCCCTGCAAAGTGGCTGTTCCATGTCACCACTTATCTGGCTTTACTACTGTTTGACTGTTACATCTTTTATGTGGCTCAAGTCAATACTTAATTCTGTAAAAACACCTGGACTGAAAACGTTATTTTGACTCAATATGCTTATCAATCTTACCTGACCAGCCTCCTCCAAAGAGCCTTGAAGTCCTTCAAGGTGAAAACGAGACCCAGGAAACGGTGCAGCAGGGCAAAGAAAGCTTCCACATCATCTGTTGTGCCAGCACGTGGGTGCTCTTCAAAACCATGAGCTGCACTTTCCCTTCTGCGGAACTCAATGCTCTCAATGTTAGTAGTGACTGCAATCACAGTCTCACGTGAAAATCCACAAGTTTCCTTGACCGGCCTAAAATTACAACAAAACAACAAGCAAGCAAGCAAAATGATTAATTTAAAATGATTAATCCAAGTGGTAACAAGTACATCTAAATAGAAAAAAGGACATGAAAAAAAGGCTTGGGCATGTTTGAAAGGCTTTGCAATGACTTGATACTCATGAAGCTGTGCTGAAATAAATGCTACAGGTCAAAATTAAATTCAGGTTAAATTTTTTTACCTTACTTGATTCTCAGTTTCCATTGTCTCCTAGCCCTAGGAATCATCCTAGATAAAAAAAATTAACCTTAATTTCATTTTGACCAGTAACATATACACATAAAAACATCATACCTGTTGATATCAATGGTCGAGAGATCTGGGTTTTCCTTGTACCATGGCATCCATTCATTTAAGATCATATTTAACATTGCGTAATTGCGCTTGCATCTCTGCAACTCACTTAGGCCTCTCCCATCGGCTGCCTCATGCCATCCAGCAATGACATCAATGTAATTGGCCTCCCTAAGGTACCCATGTTCGTTGAGAAATTTTGAAACCAGAAATGACAGCATCCTTTCTGCATCTCCCACTGACTGCTTTCTCTCTCCAGTTAATGCAGCATGTGTTAAACCAGTACCTGGATCTAACATTGCATCATCAAAACCCTGCAGTCTCATGCCTTCAAATCCACCTAATCAAAAACAAAAATTTTTTTTTCTGAAAAAACAAGGAATGGAATAAGCTTTGTGATCCTTTTGCAATTGCTAAAATGCTATTGTAAGCGTTGCAACTTCTTAAGTACTTCCCCCACATTCCAAATATACCTTAATAGTGACAAAATGCTGTGGAAATACATGCATGTACGATCCACCTCCCCCCACAAAAGCAACTTCTCATTTTCATTTTCAATTTCTGTATAAATGCTTTTCTAATAAAAAGTAAAATTTGATTACCACTGACAACAGTGGTCTACTTCAAGCGAGGTGAACATCCCCCATGAAGGACAGGAAAACATCCTACCCAAATCCTCAGAAATACGTTTTTAATTTGTTTTTGACTTTGCCTGCCTTTTAACAGCAATAATGTTCATGTTCTACCTTCTCTGGTATGCTTCCAAATCCTTTTGAGGATATGACAATGATCTTCCCTTTCATGAAAAGTATCTTCTGTTATTGGATCCACTTCAGGGACGTACAGAAAGGTGCTGAAGTCAACACCCTCCCTTTTTAGCTCTTCAACCCGGTGTCTGAAGCGGTAAGTTGCAACCAGTGACCTCAACTTGTGAACAAAGTTTTCAGGGGTGTCAGCTTTGAAGGGATATGGTTGATATCCATCAGGAACTAGCTTTTGTCGTAAATAGGTAATTGCATCCTCCAAAGTTAGGCCATCAACAACTTGTAAATTTCTGAGTTGGGTTATGACAGTGGCTGGTATTGCCTCATCATAAGTTTCAGTCACAGGATTTCCATCATGATCAACTAGACAAAAAGCAATGCAAATAGTGATCAGCATTGGATCCTCTGTGTTCTGTAAACTATTCTGTTGTAGGTTGAAATGCAATTCATGTTAAAATCATTTAAAACTAGCATTCTTATCCTTGGCTTGAAATATATGATAATCAGCCTTCATCTTTTATTCAGGGACAAAGGAATTAAATAAACCTTTTTTAAACTAGGATGAAATCATTGGAAGCTGAATTTCATTTCCATCTACAACATATTAATTGTTTGACGGAATGCCTACCACCAATTTGAATCAGCATTTTTAAGAGGTTTCCTCAGCTCATTTTGGATACACTCTCTCGCGCATCATGCATCAGCTGCCAGATATGTAATGGCCGTGTCTCCCCTTGTGTTCTCAAAGAGTTAAACTCGCCATCTGTGACTAAGCCTGGAAAGAAAAGATAAATACAGGGAACTCAGTGAAGTTCCCTTTGCAGATAGCCCTTCATATGGTACAAGACGGCCATGCTGGAGAGAAAAAGTCACACTGGGACAGGACAAGCAAAGGAAATTATCATTTAAAATTGTGTATGCCTTTTATTTGTCTTCCACCAGTGCGACTTTTGCTCTCCAGCATGGTGGTTTTGTACCACATGAAGGGCTAGCTGCAAAGGACGTATCCATTAGACCTAGACCTTAACATCCTCTGTAAAAGGGAGGTCATTGTTCTGTCATGTTTCTTCTATCCACATAGCAGTATACTAAGTAACCTACCCACTGGTTTTAAATCCATTTTGACCATTTCCCTCTTGACTTTTGCAGTGATGTCCCGAATATATTGATCCTTTATAGAAGTATAAGGGACAAATTGAACTGGTATGGAGTAAGGCTTCTTGTTCCGACGTTCCTCAGAAACCAGAATTGCTAGGACATGGGTGGCGGCTGGTTGTCGCTTTTTCACAAACACATTCCTCAGGTACTTCTTCAGATCTTCTTTTAGATCCTTGAGACTACGAGCTACATCTTGAACACGAGTACTCCCTGGTTGGAGATGGGGAAGAAGACTCTCAATGGTGGTACGAAGTGCTTGGGCCTGCTGAAGCAAGGTGTTGTATTCAACCCTTTCCCAACACAGTGCTTTAAGCACTGCTTGAGAAGTATTGGGACTGTTGAATTTTTTTTGGAAAGATGCGTCAGCTTCCTTCAGGCCATCAGCCAGGAACCTCTGATCCTCCTCCAAAGCATCAACCATCTTTCGAATTTTGAGCTCCAACAAGTCTCGTGTAACTGCAGCTTCCTGGATGCAAGCATCTGCTTTACGGGTGTCATACTCAGCTCGGAGTTCTTTTAGTTTCCCATCCCCGAGGTCTACATCCCCATCCCATTTTCCCTTGACGGACTCTTGCAGAGCCACTTTTATGTCACATGCGTCTGCCTTTAACCAAAACCGACCATGTGGGTGTGCTTTCTTAAGCTCTTTGATTGCTTCGACCTAAAAACAAATAAATAAATATGAAATTATAATATTTACAATACCTGTACATGAATTAAGAGAACCTGATATGAAGCATTATGTGCTCCTGTTAAAGTGCCTATTTCTCTGATCAATGTTCTTGTACATCATAGAGAATCAAAGTTAGTAATCATGGTCATACCATGAGGGGCAATTTACACTTCATTTCTCACATTTTTCCAAAAATAGCTGGTGTGCCAGAACAAATTAAGCAACACACTACTGCTCTATTTTTTCAAAGCCAAATTTGAGTATTGCAACATTAATATATAAAATGTTATGACATTCATGCCACTAGCATGATGACATCTCATTGTTTAAAATTATTTGCAAAATTTCATTTCTAACCTGAACTGTAGGCTCACAAGTAAAAGGTGCCTCAGCTGTTTGCTTCTCTACTGTCCTTATGCTTGGTGATGCAACATTTACACGTGCCTGTCAGGAATAAAGTAAGGGCAAGAAATAGAGTAATCCAATAAAATAGATCCAATAGAATAGAATAATCAATCTTTCCTTTTGTTAGTTTGTTTATTTTTTTGTTTACTTGTTGTGCTCACCGTGAGAGGATCTTTCTGTTGATTCACAGTGACACCACTCCACATAGGCCCCCTAAATAGCCGGCTGAATCTTGTTGGGAACTCAGCACACATTGTCTCATACCAAGTCTTGAAGTCCTCTGGCACTGATATCTAAAAAACAACGACAACAAAATATCCTTGGTTATAATCTCTCAGGAAAACGATATGAAAGAGTATGTGTAGAGAATAAAAAATAGTTAGAAAAATAAGATAAATAAAAGCAGCAAAAAAGGTATCGATGGAAATGAAACAGTGATAGTTACTACAGGGTAAACTAATAGCAAACCTGCATGATGTTTGTAGCAGAAAAGAATTCGATCTGGTACTCCACCATGCCAAAAGGCATTCTGTTTATGGGAAATAGGCTGTCATTTGATCCTGGTCGGTTTGATGCAATGCACAGGGCAAACTTGTAGATCAAATTGTTTTTGCCATTATCTTGCAATCTCTTCATTGCATGCATTGCAAGTTCTGCAAAGTTTGCAGGATTGGAGTTTATTCCATTTTGTAAAGCCAGTTCCAGAAAGGCAAGATTAGCAAGCTCTACCAACTCTGCAAGATCCAACCCAGCCATTAAAGATTTCAGATTCACTGGCTTTTTTGACTCAGCTACATCATGTATTTCGCTTTGTTCCCCAGAAAGGGTTTGGGTCACTTTGTCTGCAACTTTAACTGGCGTACTTTTCTCACTGTCTCTACTCTGTTCCATTTCCTCTAAGTAGCTGCTCAGTGTCAGATTGTAATGCTCCTCTGCTGCGTCTAATGTTCTAAAATTTGCCTTCACATGATTCAGCAATCTAGCCCGCACTCTTGTGTCTAGAGAAGGTCATTACACAAAAATCATTACCAAGATGGATCCGTAAGACTGCCATTTAATGTATATGCTGTAGTTAATCTTTTTATCCCAGGTAATTTTAATCTCTCTTTTGTTTCAACTTCATTAGCGTACATTACCATACCCCAAGACAAAATGAAAACAAAAATTACCTGAGATAAAAAATTAACTACAACATCTGTTCTAACAGACGAGACATTGTTACAATATATGCAAGTACTGTAGATAAACTTCTATTATCAAAAATGTAAAGAAGACATTTGGTGCGAACAGGTGCATCAAGGCTGGAAGAATAAGTGAAATACTTTTCAGTGTACTTCATAAACAAGAGGCAAAATGTTGTGAACTTTTCAAAAAAGACTTATCTATAGTTCAATATATTAATGTTGCGAACTTATCAGAAATATCACAGGAAGCTTGAAAGACTTCTGATTAAACCACAACCAAGAGGACACAGAAAATTTGCCACTACAATCAGAATGAATATTAAAAATAAAGTTATTCCACTTACTGGAAAGAACTACACTGGAGGAAGTGCTTGCTTGTATATGCTTGGCAGCATCTGCCCAGAAAGTATGACCTGGACGAAATGCAGGCCATACACATTCGGACGTACTTAGGCCATATTTTGCATCCATTGATGCTAGCCCAACAAATTCCACCAAGGCCCTTTCCTCAAAAAATGTCCACCTGTGCAACCGCACAGGTGATTTAATGGCCGACACAACCAGAGGTGATTTTTTTATGCCCGAGCTGATAACCTAGGAAAAGATAAAAAAAAAAGCTACATGTATACAACTGTCCTGACTCAGAAGACCACTAGATTTTCCTTGAAGAATAAATAAGCTCAACTGCATATTTATAGCAAAAAGTACAAGTCAATTTCCAAGTCAGACTGTTTCCAAGTTAAAACAGAATACAATAACACAGGAATAAATAAATTTTAAGTAACATTAAAAAAGGAAAGACACTTTGTAAGTTGAAACTACGAAAGAACTCACATCAACTTCTCCGCATTTAAAAATGCACAAGGTTAAATGACACAAGGAACAATAACAATAAGCTTAAGTAACCTTGATGCCCGGACTTCCACGAGAGCCCCTCCTCTGTATCTTCGGACTAACAAAGCCTCCAATGTTTACTAGTGGTTCTAGATTCTCTACATTCTCTGAGGAAAAGTCCAGAGGTCCTCTGATGTTTCTCCTCGAATCTCGTGCGCGCTTCAAAGTCGGTTTGTTTGGCGTGTTACCACTTGCTACGTGGCTTCTTTTTTTGGAGTCCATTGTCCTATAAGATTCACAGTGCAATACTCCATTATTCACCGCTCCTTTAACGCATTCATTACAAAAAACAGTGAAAATCCGTTCAAACACATCCATTTTGAAAGTAAAAAATGATTGCTATGGTAAGACAACGTTTTCGAAAGCGCTCAACCGATTGAGGCCTTCAGCAGACTTAACACATATTCCCACACGTGGTGTTGAAATGTGTTCGAGGATACAAAATTTCAGTGATTTTTGGCCGCTTCAAAAGTCCTTAAAATGTGGGTACTTCTGGGTACTTCTTTGCTTGTACAATTATCAGGACTTCATTTCGCTAGCGTGAAGCCCATATTAGGAAAAGATCATCAAATAAACCAACAAAATGTGAATATTCATGACCTATCTACGGCTCAATGAACACTTTGTTATGCAAAGGCTCCGTAAAACAATCAAATCAAAGGTTTCTAAATGGATGTTACGTTATTGAACAATTGGATATCAGAGAAATCATGTCAAATAACAAAATAATGCAATTCTCTTACCTTTCAAGGGAACAGAAAGTTAAACAGGCCGGCGAGAAAACGGCGTTATTTCACGCTGGAATCCGCCATAACTGCGAAGTTGCGTGATGAGCCGAGAAAATTGCATCATGGGATACTATTCGCTCCTCCTCTGATCAGGTATTATAATAATGCAAATCGCGATTAAAACTTTGGTGAGGGCTTGTGAAGCTCGCTTGGCTTTACAACGAGAGGACCAAGACTGTTCGTTCTCTTTAAACTAGCAGTTTAATCTTCAACAATACGCAGCCACTGACAACAACTCTACTTCTCTACTAGCTTACACTGCAAATTAAATAACCAAACTGTAAACAAACAAGCCTACTTCAAAGAATCAAAACTAAGTTTAACAAACACTTTAAATGGATAATACTAGACAAAAACTCAGGAACTAACCATGTGGGGAAATAAATTGAATCTCTAAGTCTTTAATTCTATGAAAGTCTATAAACTGTTTATCACAAAGCTGGCAAAATCTTAAAAAATAGCAAAACTGAAAAACAAAACTAAAGGCAACTACCTCATAACATTCCTCCCCGCTTAAACTGAGCATTGTCCTTGATGCAGACAGGAGAAAACGGATACACTTCTTTAGGATTTTATGTCAATTAAGTACTGTAGAAAAAAAAAAGAACATGTCTCAAAACGGAGAGAAAAGAGTTTATATGTCTCCGGCTGCCACTTTCCCACTGAGTATTCGTGACAATATGCTCTTACGCGCTTTCTGGAAACGTCGCCCCACAGTGGCAAGTGCACATAGTCTTCAGAAAGTCAGCATTCTTCTTAAAGCATTTGATACATACAAGATGATCACGGCGTAAAACTGTCCAATCAAATATGGCGGCACCCTTCATCTCAAAACAGAAAATGCAAACCCATTTTGCCATGTGGCAGATGCGTTGCCAGTCAAGATCCATAGTACCTATAAGTACAAAGACATTGCAATAACAAAACTATAATGATGCGACGTGACATAACAGTCAATTCTGCCCTAACTCTGGTAAACGATTGCTGACAAACTGCTGGAAATTAGCTGAACTATGAGCTAACAATAGGTCTTCAAAAATAGAAATTTCTTCATACTCTTGTGACACGAAAGCCATAGGTTACAAGCTACAAAAAGGTAACTGGATGTTTTCTAATTGAAAACAAACAGCAATTCGCAGAATTGATTCTCTAGAAATGAACGACAGTAATTTTGCGGAAAAGTTGCGCGAAAAATGTCACTGACACAGCGCTCGTAAATCATGAAATAATGACAAATATGCACGAACTCGACAAGGTTATGTACTTCCCAATTCAGCGATCGACCAAAACCAGAAAACAACCCTAAAAACAAATCAGTAGATTGCCATGAAAAAGAGTGATTTATATGAAAGACAGATGTTGTTTGCCTTGAAGAACGACTGTCACACTCATTAGTTAAATGACGCGAAGCGACCACTAACTGAAGCTGAGTAGCCCCAATTTCGTCTAAAAACCGCAAAAAATCAACCAAAGTCAGGGTAATCCGGTAATACATCATCGGTAGATTAAAAACGTGACAGCTAAATAGAGTTCAGTTCCTTTTTCTTTAAGCTTGGAATATCTTGTCCGGAAAAGTCTTGCTACTGCTCCTTTGCTCCAAATCGTTGTGGGTCACAACACTGTTTACTTGCATCGTTTTTACGACGATTGTTCTTTACGGGTTTGGAACAATGGCCACATACCTTGCGCTGGAGGCTGTTAGAAGCGGGTGCTTGCAAGGGAGGAGGAGGCGTATGTGCAGCTCGATGTCCAAATATCCTGAAGATGCATCGGCAAACAATACGAAAGACGATGCAATTGGTCACTGAAAGACCTAGTGCAATGAAAGCAATGTACTCAACATAATTGGAAATAGTAGTTTCTTCTATCTGATCAATAAAACTGTCTGCCTTCTGCAAAGTACGACTAAGCTGGGCAACACTGAAACAACTCATAAAATTATCAATCACCAAACGGTTAATCTTAATAGGTGGTTGGATGGTCAGGGATTCGTGATGCAAGTCCACTGGAGTGAGATCATCTGACTTTGGATACCACTGAATGCAGCTACTGACAACAACTCTACTACTCTACTAGCTTACACAGCGAATAAAATAACCAAATTGTAGCCTTACTTTAAGTTAGCTGACCGGAAGAGTTTGTATTGAATACCTTATCGCCTATATCGCAACAGGTTTGCTATAGTTAGATAAACCTACACAGCCGCAATCGACAAGTACCAAAGAACCAGTTAAATGCTAACAGTGAAACCGCCCAGAAGGACACAACATGCAAAACAGGAACTCAATTGTGGATAAAACTGAAGGTCAGCAGTACTCCCCAAACAAGCCTACTTCAAGGAACCAAAACTAAGTTTAACAAACACTTCAAGTGGATAATACTAGACAAAAACTCAGGAACTAAACATGTGGGGAAATACATTGAATCTCTAAGTCTATAAAAGTCTATAAACTGTTTATCACGAAGCTAGCAAAATCTTAAAAAATAGCAAAACTGAAGAACAAAACTAAAGGCAACTACCTCATAACAAGAAGAAAGATTATATTGATTTATAAACAAAAAATAGGGCGGTGCACGGTTCTTCTGTGCATTAGTGGTTCCCAATGTAATTTTGCTACAGTGTTATTAGAAGATGCGCGTAGGGGGAGATCTCAAATAATTTGGGCAGCTTCATTCTAAAGCACTTGCTAATGTTGACTTTCCATGGTCGCCCCAGATGATGTTTCGATAATCAAAATGTGGTAAACCAAAGCCAGTGAAAAAGGTCAACCTAGCGCTACGAGTAGCGACAAGTGGGTAGTAAGGAGTTACTTATTAACAGGTACTTTTAGAGTCACTGTGGAAGGGTTTCCTTTAAAACTGGGTAAAGAGGCGGCTTCCCTAAGTGACAGATCAAGGGAATTCCACTCATTTGCAGCAAAGGTGTTACTGGTCCAATGGCCCCACCTTCATTTGGCTGTGGTTTTCATAACATTAATCGGTCTCGGGAGGCCCAGATTCCTATTAATCTTACTGCAAATGTGTTCAATGTGATCATTCCATGACAAGTTCTAATTAATTACAATTGTACTATGCCAAGATATGAAATTGTTCTTTCTTTCTTTTTAGTGACATTGACATCTTCCATTCTCAAAATTGTAAACGTACGTAGTCGTTGCAAAAAAAACTGAAAAAAGCTTAAGGAATCAGATGGAAGTTCAAACAAAAAATTGAAAAATATCCATATTCTTAATGTAATCTCTGACAATTCAATTTTACCCCTAGAGAGTTGCACCTCCGGCCTCGTTTGGTCTGTCTCCTTGTTGAATAGCACCCCCTAAAAAATCCTTTGTACATGCCTGCAAAGTTGAGTTTCTCTGTTACATGAAGCTTTTCTTTTCTTGTAAGAGGCAATTGCAAATGGACGTGACGTACACTTGGTCTCAAATTACCATTACATTCTGGTTATTCCAAAAATGTGTATTCTGTGTTTTACATGCTTGTTATACACTTTTTTTAGACATTCGAAATCGTCAGATTCATCAGCTCTGGAGCATTCCGAAACAGTTGTTGAAAGTTTTGTAAAAATAAACATTTATTGCGGAATTTTTTAAGGACAACAATCACCGCTTCTTTTTTCAGACTTTGCAACATCTTGGAGACACTGGTTTACAGGAGGATACTGACCATGTGTCGCCAAAACTGTCTCCCATACGGTGGTGCCGCTTTCTCTCTCCTCTCCTAAAAGATCTGTCCCACCTGGGAAACCCAATAAGTTCCTGAAAATTAACAAGGAGGGTTTTTCGGTTACTTATCCCTCCTCACTATACCAAAATGCTAAGAAATCCCAATGGACATTATCTTTCGTTTGTAAAGGCTGAAAGTATGCAACTGCTTTTTTGAGGCTCTGTTTAAAACCACGAACGCTATTGTAGAAACAAAGGCCTTAAGAAGTGACTTACTGCCACTGATGATCCATAAATGATGACGTTGAAAACGAAATCCACAATTCTTTGCTTGAGTGGATGACGATGTTTATTGATAATGCCTGCTTCACTTAAACCAGTGACTTACAGGGTCCTCTTTGACTAAAATCACTAACTGAAACAATTATGTTGAAGCTTAAAGTTTAAAAATTTACATGATAAAAGTTTAAAAAATGATAAAAGTTCTAAACAGTGCGATGTACGTAAATAAATATAAAACTAGAAGTCTAAAATCATACATTTACTGACATACAAGTGGGTAGTAAGGAGTTACTTATTAACAGGTACTTTTAGAGTCACTGTGGAAGGGTTTCCTTTAAAACTGGGTAAAGAGGCGGCTTCCCTAAGTGACAGATCAAGGAAATTCCACTCATTTGCAGCAAAGGTGTTACTGGTCCAATGGCCCCACCTTCATTTGGCTGTGGTTTTCATAACATTATTCCTTGATCGGGTATTATAATAATGCAAATCGCGATTAAAACTTAATTTAGAGACATGAGAAAAGATATTGATTTATAAGCAAAAAATAGTGCGGTGCACGGCTCTTCTGCGCATTTAAGTGGTTCCCAATGTAATTTTGCTACAGTGTCACTAGAAGATGCGCATAAAGGGAGATCTAAAATAATATGGGCAGCTTAATTCTGCAGCACTTGCTAATGTCGAGTTTCCTCGGTCGCCCCAGATGATGTTTCCCTAATCAAAATGTGGTAAACCAAAGCCAGCGAAGAAGGTCAACCTAGAGCTAAGAGGTAAATAAGCTTTAATCCAGGGTTGTCGCTAAGATTTCAAGTTGCCGGGTATTTGTTGTTAGTAGCCGGGGAAGTCGCGAGCAGTCGTGGAGCCCCCCGCTCCCCCAAGAAGTTTTTGAAGTGCAACTTCTACCGTTTTCCAAAAGGCATTACCGCCCAAAAATAGCAATCTTCATCAAGAGCAGAGCTATCGTTGGCGGTTTTATGATGATCACGTCTTTATTAAAGAAAACTACAACATTCTGAGACACTAGAATATTAAGTTTTTATTTTACGTAAAGGCTCGTTGGGTTTTTTTTTAATCGGCCGCCAAATGGGAATACATGTAAGCTCTGGGTCTGAAAAAGAACGAAACAACTTACGGAAATCAAAGATGAAACTAATATTATTACAGATGAATTAACCCATGGAGGAGCGGAAAAAAGACAACCGGTCGATGAATGTACGAAAAAGCATCACAAACATGAGGCTAATATGGTTTGTTGTGAAATAAAAGTATGGATAAGGTGAAAACAAGCATAACGTATGAAAAATCGCGGGATAAAATATGGTAAAACTAAACTGCACAACTGGTAACATTAGTGGTCTCGAATTTAGGAACGAAACATCACTTAACATACGAAGAAACTGAACTACGGAAAAGCGTTTAAAAGACAGGGCTTATACTTTATAAACGTCGCTGAGATGTCGAAATGAGACACGAGGAGAAGAATGCAAAAGTAATGCTAATGCTTAACTTCTCTTTTATATATAACTTCTTGAAAGTAGAACTGAGAGGATGTGACCTGCCGACAATGATCGAACATTTCCTATTGACCATGCATTATTTTATATACTCGATACCAAAAGGATCTGTAGATCTGGTCACTGACTAATGACAGTTTATTAAACATAGCAATCAGTCAGTCTTCATCTTCAAAGCCTTCGTCGTAATCCTCATCATCATCAACATCAGCATCAGGGAAATTTAATGCTTGGATGAAGCCTCAACTTCTTCTGCGATGTCAACAGAGATCTACTCAGATCTTTCATTGTGAACAAAGAGTGCAGATTCCTTTGCCGCTTCTTCGACATGTTCAACACAAAGCTGACAC
>NC_133201.1:27728797-27776297 GCF_958299795.1 Porites lutea | reverse complement strand
GATAATTGTGGCACTGATGAATGCCTCAAAACCTTGGCAGCTTTTACTATTGGGAAAAAACGCTGTCTGAGGAATCACAGAATCATAGTATTTTCCCTGAAAGTCACCCTTGAAAGGAACAAAAAATTCAGGGATCTTGACTCCGTGGACGACATAAGAGAAGATTACATCCCTTTTAGGGTTCTGCAATAAGACGAGCTGTCAATTGGGTCAATGACAACTTAACTCACCTGCGACAAAGAAACTGGGGTCTTGGAAGATAACATCTTGAGGGGTGGCATGAACAACTCCCCTTGATACCATAGAGGGTTAAGGAAGCGGGCCTGCAATGCGTGGCTTTTACCATTTCCAGTTGCACCACTAGGTAGTATTGAGCAGTATTTGATCTGGGAGGAACTCAAAATGAGCTTTCTTACGGGGCGAGTACTACAAATAGAAACGAGGGAAAAACCTAACTGACCGAATGACAGGAAAGGGGAAAAGCCAACCGTGGAGCAGCCCCGAAATTCCCCGTCCAGGGACAGAGCAATGGGTATTAGATAACCCCTTCGAAGGTTGACTGTTGACTTTTGGAGAAGCCAGACGAGGAAGCAATACAGGAGAATGTAGCGTGTAGTTTAATAAGACAAACCGAAAATAAATACGAATTATTTGTGCACACCTTGGGCTAATGAAAATGGCCAATACGTCTGCAGTGAAAGCAACGCCATAGTTTATTGCTAGAGCCCGCGAGTAATAACCGTAAAGAACAGATTTAAAGTCCTCAAAAGTGACTTATCTGGGTCAAGTCTAGTAATAAGCAGGTTCCAGATTCTAGTGGTTCTAATGAAAAAAGATTTCTGATCTAAGTGAATCATTATGCGTAGCCTTGTAAAAGTATACTAGATCTAATAACTCGTGCCAGTAGCACACAGGAAGTAGGTTTACCGACATTAGTCTTCCTTTGTAAGAGATATTTGTTAAAAAAGGGAAGCAAAGAATGAATTTCGTGGCACGTCTTTGGATACTTTCGAGTTTAGAAATTAGTTCAATGCCTTGGAGCGCCCAGACCTGGGTTGCGTAGCCAAGATGAGCACGAACTAGCCTGAAGTATAATGTGCGCCTTACCGAAGTACTGTGAATAAACCTAGAGTTCCTCCTAACGAAACCTAACAACTTGTTTGCGAGCACAGCTTGGTGAGAGACTTGGGCGTGCCAAGTCAAGTCACAGTCCAAGGAGACGCCAAGGTCACGAACTACCTCACAGGACTTGATGGTACTGCCGTTAACCTCGTAGCTCGTACAGATGGGCTTGCGCTTCCTCGTAATGGTCTGAAGCTTGCATTTCTTATTATTAAAGGCTAGGCCAGAGGCAGCGGACCTTGAAGACAGATTATCCAGATCTGGTTGGAGAGCAGTGCCATCATCTTCAGACATCACTACCTTTTATACTTTAGTGCCATCTGCAAACATTGCTACTTTGCTATTGAGGATAGAATCTGGAAGGTTGTTCACATATATCAAGAAGGGAGCAGGTCCGAGTATTGAACCCTGTGGGACTCCAAAGGTGACAGGTAGGTCTCTTGATGTTGCGCCTAGTATGGTGACACACTGGCGCCTGCCACAGAGATACATGTGAAACCACGTGAGCAGGTTCCCTCTGAAGCTGGCATCCCGCAGTTTTTTCATAAGGAGGTCATGTCTAACCTTATCAAAGGCTTTGGACATGTCTAAATACACACAATCTACTTGACCAGCTCTATCAGGAATAGCAACGATGTAATCTAGGGTCTCCAGTAGATTTGTGACACATGAACGTCCACTCCAAAACCAGTGCTGACAGTCCGCAATCACATCTTCTCTTAGGTCATTGATGCGGTTCAAGACAGCAGTTCAAGACGCAACGTTCGAGGACTTAAGAAATAAAAATAAGAGACTGCCGACCTTTAAGGATCTTTCTGTGCTGAGTCGCAACGTCTCTTTCCTTTTTGTCGTCAAGTAATTGCAAAACCACGTCAGCAAGCGTGGCTGTATTTGCCATGGGATGGTACTGTTCTTCCTGTCCAGATGATTGGCCTCTCGTGCGTGGCCAGCTAACTGCTCTAAGGTCACGAGGATGGCTCGCGAGTTGTTTTGCAGACTCCAAAGCCTGTTCAACCTTGGACGTGTTGAAAGTAGACTGTAAAGAGTCAATCTTTTGCGAAGATAGTCAATGCCCTACGAACGAGAACAGTTAAACATCAATATTCGACATGGTGTCAACGCACTGATAAACAAATAAAAGCTCCTCACACAGACAGAGCCTTGTAATATACACTGCACACAGACTGGCAAACGTCACACAAACTCACACGTATGCCACGTGTACGTACAACCGAAAAAACTAAAGATCAGTTACGTTATTTGATGCACAGAAAAAATCCCCACATAGATTGACATTTGTTATAGTACAAATTCATACAGGCACCACAGAGAGGTGAAAAATAACATGGGATGATTAGTCACACGGACGCAAACCAAAACCCCACACAGAGTACGGAAAGTAATCGGTCACACAGACGCCAAGAAAATGCACTGGGAAAAGGTGCCTGTCACGCGGACACAAACTTGAAATATAACCCCCACGCAGACTGACATTTGTCACACAGACAGTAATTAAAGTGAAAACTGAAAACGACTGCAAAGCAAGGTAATTCGTCACACAGACGCAGACAACACAGAGTATAAAGGTTAATGCCAATAATAGAGGCGCGGGGATAGAAAGTAAAGGATCACTCACCGTTTCTGGGAACGGAGTCATCTTTCTCGCGACACTCAAAAATAAATAAATAGACGCGAAGGCTCCTCAAGACTCGCCGAGGACGTCTCAACTTCACTTTATGACCCTGTGAGGACTACTCTATAACACACGATGACTTGCCGAGGATGACTCGATAAGGCACCATTACTTGGCGAGAATTACTCCATGAGACGTGTTGACTCGAAGAGGACGACTAGGCGAGGATCACTCGATGAGGCAAGATGATTCGATGACACTACTGAGTTGTAACCAGAATCCCAAAAGTAGTCAGGGTTGTTTGTGAGGGACATCTGTTTTGCGAATTGTGTTGACGAGCTTATTATTATTTTTATTTCAATCATTTGAAATGTTCAGTCTATTATTAATGACATGTATGGTCAATCCATTGTTCTTATTATCACAGACACATTTCATTTCATTTAGTATAGTATATTGTCAGCCTTCTTGCCTGCCAATTTTGTAACCTGAATGATAATGGTGTTGATTGTTTTCTCAATTTTATTTCAAGATCACGGGTTGAATGCAACTAACTGCACACATAAACATTCATGCTCTTTCTCTCCTTGCGTGCAAACTTATTTTTCTTCCTTCTAATGTTTACAGAAGACTATTTATAAAGAGAGATAGAGAGTACTAACGGTTATGGGAGTCCCGAAAAACTTGATAAAGAGTTAGAGTCACTATTTAAAAGAGCTGTGTGGCTAAATTTACCGCCAAATTGAGTAAAACATAAAAAATTCACTGCTCTAAACATGAAAAAGCGGGTATAAAAAAAAAGCAACAACATAAGGAGTAGAGAAACGGATGGAGAAAGTTGAAAAAGATTTAGACAGAAAGCAGGAAGGTTTTTATCTATTGCTTCTGCACCAGAGAATATCTGTGAGATAAGGGTCTGACCTTGCACGCGGATTAGGATTACACTTTTTTTCCTACAACAATACACTTTATACAGGTGTTTTATCTAGCTGAAGAATATGTTAAGACTAAACCCCTGTCTGAGACTTTGAGAAAGATAAAATTTTGTAGTTCAAAACCTGTAAATACAATACAATTATATATTTTCAACTTATTCCATTCTCCAAACGGTGAAACTTGCAACAAAATGAAACCGAGTGTAGAAAAGCCAAAACACGTGGTTTGCCAACATTTTTCTTGTTCACGTGTTAAGTGGGTAGTAAGATTGCATGTAGAGGAGGGTTCTTTTCTAACCCCACCTAAGCAGGTTACCCCACCTACCTGGGGTCCCCCACCTTCATGTAAACAGGCCCTTACTGTCAAACTCAGAAAAAGCTGGACACCTGGAAATTTTCGCTTGCACCTTATTGGAAATTTTATCGCAACACATTAACATTCCGTAAAAATTTCTGATTTGTGAGTTTCACAGTAATAGTGATAAAATCACCAAAGCCCGGTACTTAGAGGGAAAAAGAAAACAAGCTTAACAACTCGACATCATAGTGTATAACACAATCTAGGAATCAGTCGTCATCCAAATGAGAAACAATGACGGTCAAAGCCGTTGGCTCATTGTCAAAGTGGAAAAATTGAACTGTTTCTTTGCGTAAACTAATTAGATTATTTGAGCGCACATTTTGTTCATTTGTCTATTCCATATTTTCAAAGTTAATCATAAATGTAGCAAAATTCTAAAATCTGATTGGCAATCAACTGCTATGATTTCAGCACTAATAGGACAGTACGTGCGCACTTAAATGGCCTTTTTTCACTGCTGGCAAAAGAAAGGTCTTGGAATTTCTTGTGTTTTGATTTAAAAATAGAGTCTTATCATAAATTTTGTTAAAGTTATGATTAATCGGTAGGAGAACTTCGTGAAGTCTAATTCGGTCTGTAATCATACTAAACAATTATTGGATGAGGTTTTTGTGATGTCCAGAATAATCAAGGTCGAGGTAAAAATCATTCACTGTGGTCATACATGACATGATTACCCGTGATATTGAGTGTAGATGACGTCCCAGGCACTGATTTCAAAATCTCACTGCACGCTTTCGGCCAATCAGAAATGGGATAGTGAGTTGAATGTACAATAACAGACCGAAGTGGACTCCACTCGGTCCTCTTCCTATTACAAATTAAACACTTAAGAAATTGGAATTTTTCTTTCCATAATTAAAAACTGCCAAGCATCATTATTTTCCATCATTGCCCACTACATTCTTTGCCTTCTTCCTCCTTTTTCCCCTCTTCTTTGTTTTTTCATTGTTTTTCCCTATGAAAAATAAAAAAATTAATCTTACATCACCATATTTAACCGCCAAGGCACGGGTTGTTTCCAAACCAGCTTTCTGCGTATGGTAGGTGTGCATCACATTGGAATTCTTAAGAAGGAAATCGTAGGCACGAAGTACAGAAACTCATTTTTTTTTTTTTTTTGGAGAAATCGCTTATTTCGTGGCCTAAGCACTTATACTGTGTTCATCAACAACCAGCTACAACGTAAACAAAAACAATATCCTACCAAATGTGCTATTTTTTTGCACAGAAGAGAAAGAAAAAAAATTCTAGCAACAAATTCCCAGTAACATGTACTGTACCTTTTTCTGTAACATCTGCTTCCCCTTTTGGCCTCTTTGCCTCAGATGAACCTTGATGCTTAATACCAAAAAAAATTACTAGCACCAAAAACTACATATTCAGTTTCTTTACTGGGTAACGTTAGCATTTCAGAAAACGTTATGTTGAGGAAAATGGTTTGACTTGTTTTGTTGTACTGTGGGAATGACAGCTGGAGGTATACAGAAAGTTGAATTAACTTAATTCCATACCTACACCTCGGATGGTATCATTATCCTTTCTTTCATCTACAAAGTCATTTAAATAGACAATATAAGAAAAAGTCCAAAGAAAATCAAGTAACTAGAATTTTTAATATAGATGTAACATAATGATAAAGAAAGTTAATGTGCATGAGTAGACTGTCCAAATTCAGCTCCAAACGAAATATCAAACGAAAATTAGATGGCTCATGACTTTTATGAATCTTCATCTTTTGACAACCTGTTTATTATTGATCTAGGATTGCTTTAAATTAATGAGAGGTGTTGTTTTTCCGCAAGCTCTAAGCTGGGTCACTAAGAACTTTGTAATTTATCACGGAGTCTGTTCGAGTCATTTTATGCATGGGGCTTGAAGATTTCATTAATTTCCACGTCACCACTTCATATCACGTATACAAACGTTATCTTAGGAAGTCTTACCGGGTAAGGTCGAGGACAAATCCTCAGTGCCCTTAGGCAATGATTCTCTCAAGGAAACCTGTGCAAAACAAGGATGCAACATCAGCCCATTGTACACACCACATAATTTCTATGTGATGTTTCTTAATCTAAACATAAATTGGACCAATACTAGAAGGCTTTCTAATATATCATGATACTGTTGTAATCATGAAAAGCAAGTTGCTAAATTTCAAATTTGCTATTAATATTACATTACTATTACTATTATTATTATTAATGTAAATATTTCATTTTTTGTCCAACGAACAGTCAACGTGCATAGAGGAAGACAATTCAGAGACTTTTCTGAGTACAGTGGTGCTGTACTCCATAGGCCTTAGAGCAATAATAATGACCTCAGAATCAAGGAGTGAAAGCATTTCTTCCTCTTCCTGTACAAGATAATAATCACACCACTAATAGTTAAGACATGGACTGTTCTTTTGGATGTTACATAATTTTTGTGTAAGGGTTAGAAACCTGAAATATTTCTGTCTGTAGGAACCAGGTGATCCTTTAATGATACTTTACTTGGCTTGCCTCAAGCATTTAATGTCACCCGCATCTTCACTGTCTGATGGTGCTTATGTCCTCCATTGGGGCAAAAAAACCTTTTTTTAAAAATTTTATTAATTGATAATAATGATAATAATTTTTTCATGTGAAGATAATTGTACTGAACACTATTGTAGATGGGATAGATACACTGGGTGGGATTTGTTAAGCCTTACGGGCCTATTAACCTATTAGCCTGGATCTTCTATGTCCTTCTGTGAAACAGCACCAAAACCCTTATCCTTGGCCCCCTACTGTGCACCAGGATTTGGGTATCTTTGAAAAGGTGTGAGTTACTTTCAAAAAAGCTATTGTCAGTTTGCCATTCAGGTCGAAGGGAAATTTCCACGCATTTCTGGTAAACAACTCGTTAAATAAATAAGGAGGAAGGATAAACAAATTATTAGCGTTACACACCACAGTTTGATTACAATTGTGACGCAGGATATGGCTCTGTAATATCATTGGCTTGGGATATTTACGATATTTGTCTACGATTACTGTTACATGTATCTCAAGCAATATAGGTGGGTAACTTGTTAAAAGGGTTGAGTGTTGTCCAGACTAGTTAATCTTCCCACAAATATTAGTAATTTCACTTTTCATGATTGTCTTGATTCGTTGTTTAATATTAATACACTCACTAAGTGGAGGAAACAGTAGCCTTCAATAGGCTTGCTTAGTTTTTTCACCCCTCCCCCTCCATGCAGGGTAAAAAAGAGGGGTTGGCCATCCAGGTAGCGAACCCAGTCATAGACTGCCTAAAAAAAACCAACCAAAAAAAAGTATTTCAGTAATTTATGACAATAGAAAGTTTTTTTAAGGCAATTAATACAATCCATCTCTTTTAAGTTGAAATGACGGTCATACAACATACATGGTAGACTGATTTGCCAGGAGGCAGAGTAACATGTAACAGTACCTGTATCTTCTATATTTTAAAAATAATATTCCCAGAGATATGTACACTTGAAATTAGTATGAGCTTGTACCTGGTAACATGATTTCTTCTTGATGTAGCGGCTAATGCGCTCACCATTTGGCATTTGACAATTACGTGCCAACCACTTCTGTCTTCTTTTAACACTCTTTTGTGCCTTGCCTCTGTAATAGCCTGCTGCAAAGGAAAAAAAAAAAAATTTCAAATTTTTTGCAGTTTTCAGAGAGTTCCTACTCATGAAACACTTTTTTAAAGAGAGCCGATAGTTCCACAGGCAAGCTCATTGAAAAAGAAAATACCTTAATTCTTCTAAAATTATTATTGGTCTGCACTTTTATTTGAAGTACAGCTTTCCATGCCCATTCTATTCTTAAATGAACAATTTAGTTCCTACTTTTAGACACCTGAGGATTCAACAGTGGAGTCCAGATTTGTCAAATTCGGGGGATAGGTTCCACCAAAAATGACCTGAAAAAGAACAAAGAAAACTGTGGAAGTATCATTGGCTGTTACGATCATTGACTATAATTATATCATCTGCATAGAAACTATTATCCTAAGCATAACTATTTGTCCTTGAAGAGTTTTAAAAATTGTTTGTTCTTTTTAATGGTGTTTAGTATTCATGTAATATCTCGTTTTTTGTAATGTTATAATATTATTATTATTAAGACATTGATGATTGAAATTGTCATAATTTTTATTGTTGTTATTGTATCTTATAACTATATAGGTGTGTTATTTTTATTTGCACTGAATGCCAGTTTCATCAATATTATTGTAACCTTTTTATGACTGTGTAAAAGTTGTTTTGAGTCTTGTGTCCTTAATGAGCTTGTATATGAAGTTGCCATTTAGTTTGCAAGCATCCAGGACTGAGGAAAGGGCACCATCCACTCCAATAGCGGAGACTAGAAGTTCAAGAGATCCTTCCACTCCAAATCTTGACATTGAAAAGTCCAGATGCACAAGGCATCTTCCGCCACAATGGGCAAGATATTAGAAGTTCCAAGATCCATTCACCCCAGAATCAATATTGAAGTTCCAGTGTGGAACCATTTCAGGGAATTGCATCTGCCATTGCAATACAAGGAACTGGAGTTCCAGAGATCCTACTACCCCAAAAACTGCATGACGTTCAAAGCTCCAGATGTCCAAAGGCATCTTCTGCCTCAAAGCAGGGTTTTTGAAGCTCCAGGATCCTTCCACCCGAGACTTGATATTGAAGCTTCAGTGTCAAAGCGCTTAATAGCTTGTGAATTGCATCATCTACCACAATACAAGGAACTGGAGTTCCAGAGATCCTTCCACCCCAAAAACTGATGTTCAAAGCTCCAGATGCCCAAAGGCATCGTCCACTTCAAAGCAGGGTTTTTGAAGCTCCAGGATCCTTCCACCCCAGACTTGATATTGAAGCATCAGTGTCAACACTTTTTGGAGGACGCCCTCTGGCTTTCTTATTACATGGACAGTTTCCTTCAGAGTGATTTGTCCACAAATAAGGTCGTTTTGAGGTCGACACTTTGGCATGCAGATCTGTATTGCCACGAATTTGATAAAGTGATCGTTTGCATCCAGCGCAGATACTATTGGGATGAATTTCTTCCAAGTCTTCCTCAATGTTTATTTGAAACTGGTTAAATAACTCATTTTTGAATAAACTTTTGTCAGCGAAATGAGACTTCCTTGAAAGGACTTTTCCACACAGTCGACAAGCTGTCCTTAAAAACGATAAATGACCATCCATGAGCTACAAAGGAGATCAAAATAAGAGCTTTAGAATTGGAAGTCAGTAGATAAGCAACAGAAAACACTTGAAGAGCCAATGTTGCCGAAGAGCAAATTATCAGGATGTTACACTAAAACAAAACAAGGTGCACTTGAATTCCGTTTTGATGTTTTTCATGCAAATGTATTGGAGAACACCACTGCATTTTTCTCTTTTTAAAAAGAGTGTGACTGAGGCAGGTTTTAGAGTGTTTATTTAAATAACAAAACAGGCTTGTAGCCACAAAGTAGTTTAAAGTACTTCTTACTGCACTTCTTTTGTGAGGAATTTATCAATACAGGGAATAAAATTCTTGCGATTTTGATGCAGGGAGTGGTAGTGTGACTTAAAGGAAAATGCATGTATGAAAGATTTATAATTATGACTGTACAATAAATAAGTCTAAAGCCTTATGGCAATGTCATGTCTGTAACCCTGGTCACAAAAGCATCTTAACTAACCTCCAATTTTCATTCGTGTCACAGCATGTCATCAAGATACATGTACAACCAATAACTTAAAAAGACGCTTTCTTCGCCACATTCAAACGACGCCATTCTTTCTAAACAGCTGACTTGTAATTCTTCTTCTGCATGTATAGAGAGGAAAGGCCAAGGTGTAAAACGAATATAACACGAATATCCACCAACTGAAAAGAAGAGCAAAATAGAACCTTTAGAATAGCAGACGCTAGTACTCTTTTACAAGCAATGGCGGTAAAGGGCAATACTACGAGTCACACTTCAACCGGCGAGCACTTGAACTAAACCGCCGTGCACTTGAATTCTGCTTCGATTTGTTTGAAACCCAATCATCAGAGAATACCACAGTATTTTTTTTTTTGGCGAAAAAAAATCTTACCTACCTCAAATTTCCTTTTGCTTCGTAGCATGTCAGCCTTTCCGAGCTCAATTTAGGTGCCACAGTTCGACTTCGAATGCACATTTCTTTGGCACATTTCAACGGACGCTATTTCTGATTGCCTTGAATGGAAGCTCCGTCTGTCCTCTTTCAGGGGAACTGGGACTCAAGGGACCAAACAGCCGTATACAAAAAAACTGGGACAAAATTTTGTAGCGGATATAAGTTCTAAAGAATTGTTCCTAGAATTATTCCTAGTCATTCTTAGCCATCCCAGTCATCCCTAGTCATCCCAGTCATCCCTAGTCATCCCTAGTCATCCCAGTTATCCCCAGTTATCCCTAGTCATCCCTGACATCTCTAGTCATCCCTAGTCATCCCAGTCGTCCCAGTCATCCCTAGTCATTCCTACTCATTCCTAGTCATCCCAGTCATCCCTAGTCAACTCTAGTCATCCCAGTCATCTGTAGTCATCCGTAGTCATCCCACTCATCCCTAGTCATCCCAAGACAATTCAGTCATCCGTATTCATCCCTAGCGATCCCTAGTCATCCTAGTTATCCCTACTCATCCCTAGTCATCCCAGTCATCCGTAGTCATCCCAGTAATCCCTAGTCATCCCTAGTCATCCCTAGTGATCCCTAGTTATCTCCAGTCATCTCTTGTCATCCCTAGTCACCTCTAGTCATCCCTTGTCATCCCTAATTACCCTTAGTCATCTCTAATCATCCCAGTCATCCTTAGTCATCTCTAGTCATTCCTAGTCATCCCAGTCATTCCTTGTCATCCCTACTCATTCCTAGTCATCCCAGTCGTTATTAGTCATTCGTAGTCATCCCTAGTTATCCCTAGTCTTCCGTAGTCATCCCAGTCATCCGTAGGTATCCCAGTCATCCCTAGTCATACCAGTCATCCCTAGTCATTCCTAGTCATCCCAGTCATCCCTAGTTATCCGTAGTCATCCCTAGTCATCCCAGACGTCCCTAGTCATCCCTAGTCATCCCAGTCATACCTTGTCATCCCAGTCATCCCTAGTCGTCCCAGTCATCCCTAGTCATCACTAGTCATCCCACTCATCCCTAGTCATCCCAGTCATCCCTAGTCATCCCAGTCATCCCTAGTCATTCCTAGTCATTCCAGTCATCCCTAGTTATCCGTAGTCATCCCTAGTCATCCCAGACAACCCTAGTCATCCCTAGTCATCCCAGTCATACCTTGTCATCCCAGTCATCCCTAGTCATCCCAGACATCCCTAGTCATCACTAGTCATCCCAGTCATCCCTAGTCATCCCAGACATCCCTAGTCATCACTAGTCATCCCAGTCATCCGTAGTCATCCCAGTCATTCCAAGTCATCTGTCGAGTTAAATAAACTTGAAGACACTGGACTGTATCGTAGACTCGCATACTGGTTTAATCGAAGACTCGTGTATTTGTTTTGAACACGCTTGGACAATAAGAAGCTTCGGGAAGCGGTTCAACTGAAAGCCAATATTATCTCGAGTTATATTTCATACCAAAGCTAAAGCGCTATGATAAAGCGACAGAGAAATACAAATCTAAACTTACAGATTATTGTCACATGAGGGGAAAAGTTGAAAATGAACAGCGATGCAGTAAATCCCCAGAGAATCTTAGAGAATCCTGAATACTTTCGACAGTTCGATCCGCGTGGTTTGACAAGTCCCACAGTTCTTAGCACTGCGACTAGATGATGCAATGTTTTAAGCCTACATCCCGGCCCCTAAATGCGAAGCATTTATACTTAAAGGATTAAAACAACAGAAAGGAATTTAACTATACTGTTCTTTAACTGAAAGCAAGTGTTCGAGTTCACTTAAGATGTCCCTCGGAGGTTTCTACGGACTCCAGTAAAACGATCTTATCCATAGGGTGCTCCAACAACGAGACTCCTGTCTTCAGCGTAACACTTCTTACGAGGCCGTCATTACGGCTTTCATGAACGTTGACAATCCCACCGAGAGGCCAGGACGATCTAGGGCATCTTTCATCTACCACTAGGACTATGTCACCAACAGCGAAACTCCTCGAAGGATTCACCCACTTCTGTCTAGCCTGTAACTGCGGCAGGTACTCGCGGATCTAACGACGCCAGAATACTTCGGCGAGATACTGAACCTGTCGCCATCTCCTCCAGGAGTGTGAGTCTTCCTTACTGAATGAACCAGGAGGTAGGCACGGACCTGATCGAAGGAGGAGTAAATAATTCGGTGTAAGTGCTTTGCAATCCTTAGGGTCATCAGAGGATTTTGTTATCGGCCTGCTATTGACGATCGCCTCAACTTTGCACATAAGCATTGACAACCCCTCGTCATCGAGTGCTTGTTCCTTTAGAACTGCATTGAGGACCTTTCTAACCGTCCTGATGCAATGCTCCCAGACACCCCCGTGGTGAGAGCCTGAAGGAGGAATAAAGATCCACTTGATGTGTTTCTGCAGGAAGAACCCATGAATTTGCTGCACATTCCATTGAGAGATGGCGGAACTAAGCCCTTTGTTGCCACCGACGAGGTTCGTGCCATTATGTGACCGCATCAACTCCCGAGTTCGTCGCCGCGATGAAACGTCTCATCGAGTTAATAAAGGAATCAGTGTCCATGCTGTAGGCTACTTCAATGTGCACTGCTCGTGTAACTAGACAGGTATACAGAACACCGTACCTCTTGACTTGACTTCTTCGTCTTTTGACCAAAAACGGGCCAAAACAATCCACGCCAAAGAAACTAAAGTGAGGCTTCTCGGGGGTAACTCTATCTGCAGGGAAATCTGCCATTTTCTGTACACCAACAGGAGATTGTCTTCTCTTACAGTCAAAACAGTTATTGATGGCATTCTACATTGTGACTCCTGCCTTGACTATCCATAGCTTCTCTCTAATCAATGATAGAACATGTTCCTTACCCGAGTGACCAGAGATCAAATGATAATGTCTTACAATCAGGTCTACGACATGATGCCTCTTCGGCAGTATAACGGGATGTTTACTTTCTTCCTGAATCGGCGCGCACGACAGGCGTCCTCCAAGACACAGGAGACCATTAACTATCACTGGATTAAGCTTGTAAATTGGACTTGATTTCTGAGTCTTCATTTGCTTTTCCACTGTTGGGTCGCACCTCTTTCTTCTCATTTTGGTCGAGCCTTAACTCTTCGACGAAGCTTTGTTTCTGTACATGCTTGAGTATTTCTACTTCTGCGGTCTTCATCTCTTCCACAGATATCGGTTCTGGTTTCCCATAAACAAGCTGCTTAACTACACCTTCCTTACGTCTGCGACAAGATTGCAGAAGCTTCAGGCAGTAACGCAAGATCTCTGTGATAAACTTCTTCAAACGAAACCAAGACGAAAAGTAACTGATAATTCGTCTTAACACGTCGTTTCCACCGTCTGCTTGGGTCGTGACAACAGCTGTCTTCGCTTCTCTCTTAACTTCCGGGTCATCTTCCGGAACGTCTCTCACAACATTCTGCTGTTCAGGCCAAGACGATTCTTCCTTCCACAGAAAGTCAGGGCTGCAAATCCACCGTTTGCTGCAACACAACTCTTCAGCCGACAAACCCCTTGACGCGTCATCTGCCGGGTTGGAACCAGTATCTACGTATTTCCAATGACTTGCGCGAGATCCCTCGTGGATGGCAGCAATTCTGTTTGCAACGAAAGTTTGAAACCTCTTATCTCGGTTGGCAATGTAGCTTAAGACACATATACTATCTGACCAAAGGAAGGACTCGTCAATAAACACATCTAACTCATGTTGCATCATTAGGTTCAATCTTGTGGCCACCACGGCGGCTGACAGTTATAATCGAGGAATGCTAACTGATTTCTTAGGCGTCTGCCTGGATTTTCCAATGAGAAATGAACAATGACATCTCCGCCGCTGTTCACAACACAAAGATATGTTACAGCTCCGTAACCACGCTGAGAAGCGTCTGAAAATGTGTGTAGTTGCCGTGACACAACCTCGCCAAAGTCCTTCGGTTGAAAGCATCAATCGACGCTGAACTGTTGCAGCTTAGGAAGCTCCTTCAACCACGCTCTCCAACACACATGATAAGCAGGCGGGATCAGATCATCCCAGTTCAATCCTTGTTCACACAGGTCGCGCAGGATATAGCTGGTTCTAGGCAGACTTCAGTCAGCGTTTGCTCTTCTTGCACAGCGTTTGCAGCACCATTTGTTATATGGTGCTGCATCGAATTCCTTTGTATTTATTAGTCTCTTTAAAGCGCGGGGAACTTTCCTTTTTGCATCTGGCTGCACACTGACTTCAACAGTTTGAACCCCCGTGTCTCTAGATCTTCTGGGTCCAGGTGCTGTGCTTGACTGCGATTTTGAAGCGAAAGACATCTGACTGTACGTCCCACTGTACGCCCAAGGCACGCTCTGCCGGCAAGTGGTCAAGGTCCAGGTTCTTGACGGAACCCGCTCTCTCAGATACCGGGTCTGATTCAATGACTCTGCGCGAGTTGAATAGCCATTTTGTAAGGCAAAAGCCTCCTTTTGCTAAAAGATCATGGAGCTGACCAGCGAGTCAAACGGCATCCTGCTCATTCCGAACGGATTTTAAGCAATCGTCAACATAAAAGTTCTTTCTCACTGTCTCAACTGTTTCTTCATCAAAATGATCTTGGTTGTCAGTGGCTGTTCTTCTCAACGCAAAGCTGGCACAGCTTGGGGAGGAGACACACCCAAAAACGTGAACCCGCATCTGAAATTCTTGCGGTGCCCTCTCAAAGTCTCCTCCTGGCCACCACAGGTAACGCAGAAAATTGCAGTCTTCAACAGGAAGTAGTGCTTGATAGAACATCTGTTCAACATCAGCCATGACTGCAGTTGACTCCTGTCTGAATCTAGACAGAACCCCAATCAGTGTATTAGTCAGGTCGGGTCCTTGCAAGATTCGCTCATTTAGAGAGGCACCTTGAAATCTCACAGCGCAGTCAAATACCACTCTAACTTTACTCTGCTTTGATTTGGAAACACTAACAATGAGACATGATGGTATCATTTATTGACATACTGTACCTGAAACAGAAAAGAATACTAACGAGCGTCATTTAAGTGGTGTTAATTCCTTTGTTTGTTCATTCGTTCATTGGTTTATTAATTCTGTTTATTCACTCATTCATTTTAATTATACCCTTTCACTGATATAAGCAACTGTTTGTAGTTTTAAGTAAACTTCACCAAAGCTTATTAAGCACACTGGGTCCTGCAAAGGGAATACTTATCATTGCAAGAGTTGGCAGGAGAAAGAAAAACACCCACCTGCATTTGCTCCTGTTCTGATGAAGGTGTAGACACTTGGTCCTTCTGAAAGGGCCTTTTATACCCCTTAGCAGAGGCAGTGGTTGCTTTAAGGTACAATACAGTATACCCACCAGGTGGTAGGGATAACACCATAAGCTGACGATTTCCCCTTTCACCTGTTCTCAGAATTTCGTACCCTCCTGCAGTTTCCAGAGTTGGAAAAACCTCAAATTTTCTCGTGCACATGCTGGCTGTTACCTCCTTTGAAAAAGAATATGCTTTTCTCTTCGAGCCTGGCCAGAACCATCCATACCTTCTCAAAAGTTGAAGGGGCAGTGGTTGCTTTTTTTTTCCAGACACACAAATGTTTTTGTCCGTGTATTCCGAATAGGTATAGTGACAAGCTGGTTTTAGCCAATGAAATGGGTAACTTCTTTGTTGAAAAGATTGACGCCATCCATGTCAAACTGGACAGACTAGCTGATTGTTTGCATGATTCTCATTTTGACTATGTGAAAACGTTACCAACTAGAACACTGGACAGCTTTATCCCTTTAACTGAAAGTGCAGTTAGTAAGTTGATTGGCTGCTTTCCGAAGAAGAGCTGTATGTTTGATCCGATGTCAACACCTATGGTGATCAGCTGTGCTGATGTGCTATTACCAGTCATTACTTAAATGATCAACCTGTCTCTTAATTCTGGAGAATTTGCGGATGATTGGAAATGTGGGCTTATTAATCCTATCTTGAAGAAACCTGGATTGGAATTACTGTACAAAAATTACAGACCAGTTAGTAACTTACAATACGTATCCAAGTTGACTGAAAAAGTCGTTTTTAATCAAGTTTACGATCACATGGTTTCAAATGCTATTTTTCCTGCGCTTCAATCTTCTTACAGGCAATTCCATAGCACTGAAACTGCACTTATCAAGGTGATGAACGATATTTTGTCAAAGATGAACTCTCAACATGTCACTATGTTAATTTTATTGGATCTCAGTGCTGCCTTTGACACTGTTGATCATCGAATACTTTTAGAGAGGCTATCTGACGAGGTTGGCATACAAGGGACTGCGCTGAATTGGTTTAGATCGTACTTGTCTGATAGAAGTCAACATGTTTCTGTACATGGAGTTCTTTCTCGTCCTTTTGACGTGAACTGCGGGGTACCCCAAGGCTCATGTTTAGGGCCTTTGCTATTCATACTTTATGCGTCCAAGCTGTTTAAGATCGTGGAACATTATCTTCCCGATGCTCACTGTTTGGCTGATGATATGCAGCTGTATCTGAGTTTTAAACCACTCGGCAACACTGCTCAAGCTGATGCTATACAAGCTATGGAAAAGTGCATTGACGCGGTGAGGAAATGGATGATTCAAGATCGATCGATGATCAATGATGATAAAACGGAGTTTTTGTTAGTCGGCACACGACAACAGCTTGATAAATTAGATTCGTCAGTCCAGTCGCATCAGTCCAAGCCCATCTGTTAGAAACCTTGGATCGTGGTTTGACAGCAACTTAAGCATGACTGATAATATAAACAAGGCTTGTAATGCGGCACTTTATCATTTACATAGATTGGAGTCAAATAACCATTGCAGTCTAGTTATTCCAGAAATGTGTATTCTGCGTTTTACATGCTTGTTATACACTTTTTTTAGACATTCCAAATCTTCAGATTCATTAGCTCTGGAGCATTCTGAAACAATTTTTGAAAGTTTTTTAACAATATTACACAATTATTGCAGAATTTTTTAAGGACAACAATCACCGCTTCGTTTTCAGACTTTGCATCATCTTGGAGACACTGGTTTACAGGAGGATACTGACCATGTGCCGCCAAAACTGTACCCCATACCCTGTTGGCGGTTTCTCCTTCCTCTCCCAAAGTATCTGTCCCACCTGGGAAACCTGATAAGTTCCTGAAAATTAACTAGGAGGCTTTTCGGTTACTTATCCGTCCTCACTATACGAAAATGCGAAGAAATCCCAATGGACATTATCTTTCTTTTGTAAAGGCTGAAAGTATGCAACTGCTTTTTTCAGGCTGTGTTTAAAATCACAAATTCTATTGTAGAAACAGAGGCCTTAAGAAGTGACTTACTGCCACTGATGATCCATAAATGATGACCTTGAGAACGAAATCCACAATTCTTTGCTTGAGTGAATGATGATGATGTTTATGGAGGATGCCAGCTTGACTGAAACCAGTGATTTACAGGGTCCTTTTTTACTAAAATCACTAATAGAAACAATTATGTTCAAGTTTAAGGTTCAAAAATTTACATGATAAAAGTTTAAAAATATAAAAGTTCTAAAAAATGAGATGTACGTGAACAAATATAAAACTAAAAGTCTAAAATGATACATTTACTAACATACAAGTAGGTAGTAAGTATTTACTTACTAACAGGTACTTTTAAAGTCACTTTGGAAGGGTGTCGTTTAAAACTGGATAAAGAGGCGGCTTCCCTAAGTCACAGGTCAAGGGAATTCCACTCATTTGCAGCAAAGTTGTTACTGGTCCATCTTAAGGGTAAGAGCTTTTCGTTTCGTTTCTTTTTGTTATTAACTCACATCTTCTGCAGTTGGTGTGTTCTAGTTAATCATATATGTAAAGAGAAAAAAAGCGATTTTTTCATTTTCATTTAAATCACATTTTTAATTATGAAAATATTAGTTTAATTCAGTACTGTTTAATATTGCGTCAATTTAATTGGGTGAAGGTATTTTAAGTGTAATACAACTTCGTCCTGGTTTTAAAAAGTCTTATTTTATTGAGTTTGATAGAAATTTTGTGAGTAAGTGCCTAATGCGGACTTGCAGATGCAACAAAGAAATTACAGAGAAGTGTTTTTCGCTAAATTTAGTGAAATATGCCTCACATTCACTTAAGATTAATGCATTTTTTTCCTCTGGTTTCACAATTCTGTACTTGGATTTTTTTAAGTTATTTCTTTGGTTTGTGTATTGTATTTTAAGCTGTAAAAATGTATTTAGTAAATCATGTCTGTGTAGAGTGTTGACAGTGGTTGACATAGTTTAAACAGATGATCAAAGACTATGGCCTTGTCTACACTTATCAAGATATTTTTTAATCTTCAACTTTTTTTTTCCAGGTATCTCTTCCATCCACATGCATGTCAGAGTAAAATATTAATTTTCTTATGGACTTGTCTCTCAGACAAGCACTATATTAAATTGAGCACTACAGAAAATACAATAACAGATAATGATACTCTTTGTGTGTAAGTTCAAAATTGTGCATAAGCAGCCTAGTCCCTAGGCGTTTTCGGCTCGGTCAATCCTGGACTCTACCGTGATGCGATTTAACGTAAACGATTTAATTTGTTCGATTTAGAGGGAAACTGTTCCATTTGGAAGGTATCTAATCAATTTGAAAAGTATCTGATCGAATTAACCCGTCTGCTACGAGAAAATGGCACTCAATTTAGAAAAGGTTTGTTGACTGAATTAGAGCTATGGCGCTCATTTTGGAATATGGACTCTCGATTTGACATGTTGAATTTTGACAGCATGAACGCGCCATAGCTACAAAGGGTAGATCTCGGATCTACTTTTGCTATAAGGAGATACAGACATGAATTGTTCCATCTATGTGTAGCCCTTGTTCTTTAACCATAGTTAAAAATATCTGCTGTATCTCGTGGCCAAAAGGTAATACAAGGGAGGCCTTTTTCACTGGTTGTTATTAGCCACATCTGTTATGTAAACAGACAGGGCCAATTATTTAAACGAAGTCTAACTTAACCTGTGTTTAAGGCTGAGCTACGGTTAAGACGTTGTCTTGATAAACAACTGTTAAACCATGTTTGAAATACGTTATTAAAACGTGACTGAGCTGTGTTTTGTTCTGTCAATGCTAAACAATTTCTCGCAAGGAAATACATTGTTTGTGGTGTTATTTGTATGCACATTTCATTCCCTGTTGGAAGTTGTGACTCAATATGGTCGCTAAATCCAGTCAAACCACCAATTTATCAAAGAATAAAAACGGTTAATGCCGGCAGTGGGAAGAGAATTTCCAGAAGCAAAAAAAGAAAGGAAACGACAAAACATTGCAAAAATCCGAGTCTCAAAATCCAGATTGTACCAAACGGAAACTGAAACTCCAATCCAAAGAACACGATTTGCAAAGAAAGGCTAGTGGAGAAAAAGCTCTCAGTTTGTATTGAAGTTATTCGCAGGAAAGAAGCAAATGTCACGAAAAAGGACGGAAAAGAAGGATAGTCAGCAGTGCAGTAATTCTTGAACGCCCCCCAACAATGAAGCTTTCACTTGGTATATGTCAAGTTCTCAAAAAATGACAGGGAATGTTATTTTCGCTTCACAATCGCCCTTGAAACCTTGTGAATGGCTCAGTGTATGCAGTAAATACAGAAACACCAATTACATCGGCAATGATCTCCTCGAAAGTTAGCCCTTAGCCGTTGAATAAACTCTCAAAGCAATAAAAACTCGCAGCAACGGTGTAAGCAGCAGTCTCCTTGTATAATGCTGAAAGATTTTTGTCCAAAATATTTTAGACGTCACTGACCGAGTCTTTTCTATAAGGCAGAAACGTAAAACTATCCCTAAGGTGCGGCATTTGTTGAACATGTACTTTGCGTCGATTGGGGTAGTCTTTTTTTGTGTTAAGTCTCTGTTGTTTAGGAGTGCGTCTATTTCAGGTCATTTAAAAATGGATGACCATGAAAAAACCATAAATCAAGGTGTAAACCTACCTGTGAGCAGGTTTAACTTTCTGTTGTTCCTTAGTCGGTGTTTAGACACGGTCTAAACAAGGTTAGGGAAGAACAGTGTTTAAATAATCGGCATTCGTGGTTGAAACATGGGCAAGACAATGACTTTCATAAACGCTGTCTAAACTTGGTTTAAATAACCAGCCCACAATGTTCTGAAAAAAGTCGCCGAGGTGTTTGCTAAGAAGTACCCAAGGAGGTTTGAGTTTGGCGCACCACTGAAAGATCATGATGATTAGCAGCAAAACTAGCGAATAATACGGATTTACAACTTTTTTTCTCATTTTTTCTTTCTATTTAGTGACGTCGACTTCTTCCATTCTCAAAAATTGTAAAAGTAAGTAGTCTTTGTTAAGAAAACTGAAAAAAGCTAAAGAAATCAGATGGAAGTTCAAAAACAAAAAATTGAGAAATATCCATGTTCTTAATGTAGTCTCTGACAATCCAATATTACCCCTGGAGAGTTGCACCTCCGGCCTCGTTTGGTCCGTCTCCTTGTTGAATCGCACCCCCCCCTAAAAAATACTGGCTACGTGACTGCAAAGTTAAGATTCTCGTCAATATAGACTCCTAGTAATTTGATTTGCTCAAGATCTGTTACATGAAACTTTTCTTTTATTGTAAGAGGCAAATGCACATGACATACGCGTGGTCTCAAATTACCATTACATTCTGGTTATCTGAAAATGGCTATTCTGTGTTTTACATGCTTGTTGTGCACTTTTTTCAGACATTCGAAATCTTCAGATTCATCAGCTCTTGAGCATTCTGATACAATTTTTGAAAGATTTTAAAAATAATACACAATTATTGCGGAATTTTTTAAGGACAACAATCACCGCTTCGTTTTCAGACTTTGCATCATCTTAAAGACACTGGTTTAGAGGAGGATACTGACCATCTGCCGCCAAAACTATACCTCATACGCTGTTGGCGCTTTCTCCTTCCTCTCCCAAAGTATCTGTCCCACCTGGGAAACCTGATAAGTTCCTGAAAATTAACAAGGAGGTTTTTCGGTTACTTATACCTCCTCACTATACCAAAATACTAAGAAATCCAAATGGACATTATCTTTCGTTTGTAAAGGCTGAAAGTATGCAACTGCTTTTTTGAGGCTCTGTTTAAAATCACAAATTCTGTTATTTTGTATGTTATTTAGTATGAATTAAATCAATGATGTAGGTAGGTGCCATGCTATAGAGGGCTTTGAAAGTAAGTAATAAAATTTTAAAATTAATTCTATATCTTGCTGGTAACCAATGTAAATTTATCAAAACGGGCGTAATATGGTCATACACTGTAAAATGGAAAGAGCCGAATCGGCCCCAAAAGCCAAATCGGCCCCAATTTCTTGAGGGCCGATTTGGCCCCTGTTGGGCCGTTTTGGATAACAAGAGCCAAAACAGTTTCAGATGGTACCGATTCGGCCCATCTTATTTCTGAAATGGCCACACTAAACACCATTTTGGCCCTTCCCCTTAATTCGGCCCCTCTAAGGTCCAAATGAGGAAATGCCGATTTGGGCCCAAGAGGGGCCATTACACTCTATTATTAATTGAAATTACAAATAAATTTTTATGATTTTTTTTTCTAATTCGTAACCGATTAAGGAAGAAACGGAGACACGTTGGGTCTAAAATAATTTTTTTATTTGTAGGAAGATGATACTCTTTTGTGCAAATTATACATATATAATATATACATGCAATTTATCAACTTCCAATCAAGACATGGTAAATGTATGTAAAACTATTTGTCTTTGTCAATGTAATATTGGGATACAGTATAGCTTTCTTGATGACAAATGTATTATTTATGATCATGATTAAATCTTCCTGTGTTATTCCAAACAATATCCTTATACCCAGGGAGGGGGCTAGGGTTTAGAATGCTAGGAGTCTAAAATGAAGAAGAGCTATGTCTTCCCTGTGAAAAGCAATCTGTTGTCTCTGTTTAGTGGTTTCTTGTGCTCCTTCTTTGTTTTTGTGTTGATCAACTTCAAGTCATCATTCTCATTCCAGCAGAGTTTCAGTAGTAAAATACATGTTAGAGCACCATTGTCAGCCAAATCAATATCTGAACCTACTGACCAATACATGCGTAATCTGCATGTACACTCAACCAATTTAAAAATAAACAAATATAGTGTAGCTCCGCAAGGACTTTGTATCTATATCTGCTCATTGTACACATCAACATCAACTTTTGGGCAAATGTATTTTGAGCCATTGTCACCAATAACAGTGCAAACATGCAATGGTCTGAAGGTTGTCAGCTCTGCTTGGCTTAAAACTGTGATGCGTGCTCCATTCTGTACTCTCACCCGGTACGCATGCATGTGACTTTCATAGTGTAATGTTTGAATTTCCTTCAAAACAAAGAAGACATGTGTGCTAGTTTTCGCAGGGACTGTCACAATTTTTTCGATGCATGCGAACCATGGTAAGAGCCCATCGCCTCCTGTGTGCACAGCTACTCCTTTCTTGTACTTGGTACCATGAATGATGCACCAGTTTGCCCTAAAAAGAACAAAATAGTATCAAGTACAATGTACATGTACAATCACAACATTGTATGGTATCAAAGAACAATAATAAGTTCTCAGAGTACCATGTCACAAACAAACAAAATAGCACTCATGTAAATTAATTGCACTTATCTGGGAAGTACTAACATTGAAAACACTTGGAAGCTGTCTACGTGTAAGATGTTTGTGTCATGTATAATTATGGAAATATCAATTATTATATGATTATTATTATTAGCGGAGCTCCATAGCTAAGGAAATGTGGTAATCTACCCATCCGAGAAAATTTGGTAATCACGTGACCGTACGCCCGACCGTCCGTCCGCACCACAGGCAAACCAATGTTTTCTCTCACACTTTCTAGCTAGTTTGGGAGCCCAGTAGAAAACTAATTGCACATCAATGTTGTGATCAATTGACAGCTGTCAAAACAGGATATCCGCTGACCAGTGTCACCTGACCGTACCGCGGGCTCAAGTGTCGACCCATCGAGGTCGAGTACCTTTTTTGAAGTTATCCGCTGACAAATTACCAGTTTCAAATGATCGCAGGCTCAAGTCTATTTTTTCCAATGATTCATATGAAATATGTTGTGTTTATGTCACTATGGCCCCGCACTGTCAAGATTTTGATTTCAAACTGACCTCGGACGCGAAAATTCAGCCACTTTTTTAAAAATAAAGGCGGGGAAGATCTTTTCTTACCATGGTCACGCCTTGGTCACGTCCAATTTTTGTACTCTGATTGGCCAAAATTTGAGAGGTGAGTTCATGCGGAAAATTTATGCAGCATCTTGAAAGTTGTTTACTTTGACAGATAAAGCTGACAGAGTTTTGTGTCAACTTGTGATGTTTTTAACTGTCTATTTCCACTGGATGTACAAAATGAAATACAGCTGCTATCAAGAGTCTTCTGTTATCCATGGCTGGTTTGTTTATTGGGTTTTTGGTTGAGAAATGCGTCGCTTGTCAAAATTGGGTAATCCGATTTCGGATGGCATTGTTTTCGTCTTTCACCTTGCTCAATGCGTAAGAGGGTTTAAAAGTCTCAAGCAACTATGGCCTTCCTTGATATCTTTCAGGAACTGAATCTCGAATGGTAAGCCTGAGTAATTATTGTATTTGATGTTTGTTTTTGTTATATCTAATTTCATGAAGTCGAGCACAGTTTATGCGGCAAGTTTTTGCACGTTTGTTAAGATTTGAGTCAATGATCTGATCTAGTATCAGGTTTGATATAAGCTTACAGAACTTTAAAAGGCCTTCAGATTTTTTTTTTCACGACAAATAGAAAAAAAAACGTTACGAAGAATATTTAGTTATAAATTTGGCTGTAGAAAGAAAACTTTGAGTGATTTTCTTGCTTCGAGGAGTTCATCTTTGAAAAACAAAACAAACACCGGGAGGCCGGCTGAAAGTAAAACAAAATAAACTTAAGCTTAAGTTTTAAGCATAAAGACTCAGGATTTTTAGAAACACTTTAATACTTGTCTTGGTGAATGAAAATTGTTGTCTCTGTAAATGTTTTACCGAATTATATTTCTTTTATTGATTGTTAGTAGTCTCTCTTGCAATTTTAATCGCTTGTCCGTGGTGTTTGTTTTCATCGTTCATGAACATCGCTTGCAGGAGTACTTAGAAATGTCGCGCGTATCAAACGCTTTATAAGATTACACATCGTTATGACTGGAACCATTAAATAACAAAAAGTAATGATAATAAATTTGTTATTATGTTGAAGCGTATCTCCATTAAAGTTCATTCAAACACTCGACCACACTGACAGCTCGCACTAAAAATGAGAACCGGCTGGCCGTATGGGTGATTTTGGAAATTTTTTGAACGGTTTCGCTAAAAGCCCACGATTGATCGTCCTGGACATTGAAAAATTGTGAAATGCCGTATTCTGTCCGAGGTCTGTATGATAAAAAGTACTGTTTCACCTCAGATGTGATGTATAAAAAGTATAAAAGGTTGGTTTACACACCCTCAGATTTGTTGGCAAGGATTTGTAAAGTAAACCTGTCGAACGCAAAAAAATGCGGCCTGATTTGTTTTCCAAGAATTTGTTTTCGAGGCCTATTCCACTTTGATCAAGAGCCATTATGGCTCTTGAATGTGATAGAAGATGTTTGCTATTTTTTGGGTGTACATATATTTAAGCTATCAACTCGATGTAAGATGTTTCACTCTAAAATAACTTATCCTTTCCCTCAAAAGTCACATGAATGTGCCCTTAAGTTAACTGATTTGTGGATTACAAGTTTATTGTTTGATTTAAAATATAAATTTATTAATGGGAGCTTCGCTTTTAGCCCTGGCTAAATCTATATATTATTATTATAAACCATGTTCAAATCTACAATCAATCCAGTGGTGCAAGTTGTATTAAAAGGATTATTTATTGCTTACTCATAAATTAGGTCATCATCTTCCAGCATGTCTAGCTTCTCAAGAAGCATGTTGAAGTAGTTGGCCCTGATAGCTTCTTTTGGGGTTCCTAAGAAAATAATACATGCATTTCTCGATGAAAACCAAAATCATTTACCCCTCATGAAAACCAAATAATAATAATAATAATGATAATAATAATTGCTCTAATAATTAATAAAAATAATAATTAATTAATAATAATCATTGCTCTGTAGAAAACCACCAGACCACCAAGAAGTCTTTTTTAACTATAGTTATACTAAATTTGTATTTAATTTTCAATTTGAGAAGAGTTTAATAAAGTATGTTTTTTTATAATAATAATAACTTATCTTACTTAACAATAATAATAATAATTAAAATAACTTATCGGTGACACTACTAGCAGCAAAATTGTCGATCATTAAGACTCCTAAAAGGCATGTACATATTATGCCATTATAAAAGTCTGTAAAGGTTGATGTTGTTATTGCAGCAGCACCCATAAAGTGTGCTTTAAAGGTACATTGTAAATGAGTCTAGTACCTGGGCCTAACTCCAAAGGTTTTTCGATTGATGGATGGCCATGCTTGCTGCCTGAGATTTCATAGCACTGCCTTAACTGGCTGCGAAAAGCCAATGTCCAAGGGATATTTGTAAAATTGCCAAGAGATGTGGCAAGCCGCTTGAGTCTTTCATGCTTAGCCTCAAATCTCATTGTCCAGGACCGCACCATTGGACCAAGCCTTAAACAAATAAGTATCATAATACATTGTATCTACAGCAATTGAAATTCCTGATGGTAAATATTATTGCACTTTTTCAATGAGAGCTACATACATAAACGTGAATGTCATTGTAGTTTAATAAAATTATGGTAACTTTTTTCAGCACTCTCCAATGCAAATTGTTTGTTCTTAATACTTTTAATGTGTCTGATCTAAAAAAATCATTCTGTTTAAAAAAACAGTGTCTTTCAGAATACGATAATATATAACCCATACTAGGACTGCAGATACTGACAATCCATTAATACTTCCCTGTACTTTATTTCCAGCAATCATTATCCATAAAAAAACAAAACAAAACAAAAAACAATTCAACGAAAATGTACAGAAAGTTACCTGACCATTGTCCTCGGGTAATGAAGAATGTAATGCATCTTGGGGATGACTGAACAATTAGGGTACAACTGGACAAATCTGCTGTGGTGGTCTGTAATTAAATCCCTTAGGTAAGCTGCTTTGGCAGTGGTTGTCACCTCAGCAAAAATAATATCCACTATTTCCAACAGAATTAGCAAGAGACTCCAATTCTCATCTCCGGCAGGTATGTAGCTTCCAATCATCAATGGCAAGAATCTGCCCAGGCACCACATCTGCGATTCTTAGATAAAAAAAAATCATAATACTCATCAAAACTAAGGGAAGATGTTGTGTAGCAATAGACCTTTCTAGCTTGTAGCTTGTAGGTTTTGTTTTCCCATTGTAAACCATGTGATGTTACCCCAGACAATTGTTTCTTTCGAATATCGTCCTATGCACGTGCATCCACCTTGCATATGCATGCATGACTAATTAAAAGACAAAATGAAGGTAAATTCCCTTGAGAACATCATGTGGCCCGAATTGTAAAAACAAAACATACAAGCTAAAAAGGTCTATTGGCATCCAGGAAATATTTTTTCGAATAACTTTTCTCACCCACTGATTGCTCCAGAGCTATGGTCTGTAATCTTACTATATTCCATAACAGAGATTAAAGCTAACCAACGTTGTAAAAAAAAAAAAAAGAAAAAAGTTTTGATTGTTGTGTTCACTGTACTGATATCTTCTTAGTCACCAGGGGAATGAAATCAAAGTTTTGGCTATAATAAAAAAATGGATAATGTAAATGTACAGATGTATTTAAAAAATACCACAAAATAATGTTAACACATTATTTACCTCTTTGTTTAAGGGAATTTGTGTTAGAATTCAAGGTGGTACTTGATATAACACATCAGGAAAGCCATAATCAAAATTTTGAATACACTGATTCAAGTTATCCAGAGTTAAAAACTGCTGTTCATTTATGGTATATTTTAGTAGTTCTTTGACTTCATATTGAAGAAGCCCTTCCAGGACATCATGCATGGCATCGCCGGGGAGCCCCTCAATAACATGAAAGTAGCGTGACTGGTTTAGGATTGATCTAACATTTATTCCAAAATGTGAAGAAATGTCGACATCTGAAGTTTCAATGGCTATGCACTGCTGGTCATACATTGCTCTTGTCCGCAGCTGGAAATCATCTTCACTAAACTAAAGGAAATAAAAAGAAAGAAACTGTGGTTTTTCAGCACCTTATTTTGGTAAATTACCCACATTTTGAGCAATAATTATTATTAGTTACTTCATTAATAGTCCTTCAATCAGCTCCAATATCTATGATTGTATTATGTTTTTCATATGTAGACTGCAGGCAATTCAAGCACAAAAAATTAATTTTAATGATCATAAACTCAATAAAACTCTTTAATTATAGAATTTATGTTCCCTAGAGGCCAGGGATCCAGAAGCAATTTCATTATAAGAGACAAAAGAAAGACAGAACCAAAAGAACCTCCTTGCACCCTCTAACTAAACTAAAAGCTCCTTGAAACCGTAGTGGAAGAATACCAGTATTCTGCAGTCACAATAATTTAAATTACTCAGTGTTGTATCATGATCAACTCGTAAAAAATAATATCAAATGGTACAAGTCTAAAAATTTATTTTAGGCCACCTTAGTAGCAACATCATTTGCATTTCCCATGCACACCCTGCACTTCAAAGCAGAGGCGCTTCCAATTTTGAAGCCCCCAACCTCCTGGGATCCCAGGTTGTCTCCAGAAACAAAACTGATGGTACCAGTAAAAGCCTTCCTTTGACCATTGATGATAAATTGGTGCCCTCCGTCCTATAAACAGAAAAAGAGATATGAGTACACAATTATTCAGAGATCATGGCTGTCTTCATGATCACTTTAGGCTAGATCTGCTACTTTCTGCAGAAAGCATAAGTGCAAATTAGTGAAAAGGTATGGTAGTACACAACTGAACTTCTTATCCAAAATACTTGTACATAAAAAGTGATGATAATTATTGTAATCGATACGTTCGCCACAAATATTTACTGCAGTGCAGTCAATTACATGTACATGTAGTTATCACCTGTTCTAGCTGATTAAGCTGTGTCATGAATGATTGAAGAATTTCATTGCATCCGTACTTCTTGATTACAGGCTTTTTTGCTATCGCCAGAAGCTGCATTGCCTTCAACTGAGAGCGGTGCATTGGGTCAATATTTCCAAGTGTATGGTAAAAGACGCCTATGTACCGGGTAAAAATGAAAATAAAAGATACTGTTGAGTTTAAACATAAGGGGAAAATATCAAGAATGCCATTTACAGTTTCATGATAAATGTTTTGGCTTTTGAAATTTGGAGGTTACATAACTAAAAACAATAACATTATAAAATACAAAAATAATATCTTATTACCAACTTTATGTTTAGTGGTTTTACTGCCCAAAGGATTCACAACCTCAACATCATCATAATACAATTGTATCTGTAAGGCACATAGGTCCCGTGAGAAAAGGCGGTGCTGCCGGAAAACCTCTCCATCGCAGTAATCAGCAATCATTCCATCATGTCGCTGGTGTGAATTTTCGACCTGTTTTAAAGTAACTTACATAAATTACTGTCTGTCCCACGTCCAAATCTGGTAACAACAAAGTGATGATATGTAACTCAAACAAAATTCAGACTAGTAAAAAAAACTAAAATATGCAATTCAAATGAGAAACATCTAATAATTAGATGTTTTCAATTAAGACCCACCCAAATTTACCAGATGAATTGACTAAGATACCACACTTTACAAGAGCAAAATTTAAATTTCACAACTCTAGTTTCCACAAATCAAATCCCAAGAAAATAGAATAAAACAATATTTCAGGACCTAATGAAAATTGCTCATAGTTTACATGGTATATCATGTACATATACAAGTACATGTATATCAATTTCCAAATAGCATCAGTTGGTAGATAGAAATCCAAGAAGGCTTTAAGTGAACAAGATAAGGAGAGCCGGACAAGGCAAAAGCCATGGATGAGTTTGGAGCAAATATTTGTCTTCTCCTGTTAATCAATACTGGTGCATCTGTAAATTAACACAGCAATGAATGTAATATTACGTACACCTGTTTCAGAATTGATGGATTGTTCAACCACTGCTCTAAACTTTCAAGTAATGGTATCTCAATGACTTCATCATGAAGTTGAACCCGTCTCCTTTTTGAGCCCTTTTGTCGATAACCGTGGTAATTGCCAAGGACACGTTTGACAGGTTCCTTTAAAAGAAGGATAACATACTGTGTACATAAGTACAGTGGAACCCCCTCACCAACCATCATGTAAAAGCATCTAGTTATTATGACCATATTCTTTCAAACCAAATGTTAAAAAAGCTCAGTCATTTTGTTATCTGTAAACATTGTTAAGATGACCAACTTCATAATAGCAACCTGGTTTCCCTGGCTCTATGGTCATTGCATTTAACAGGGTTCCGCTGTATTGTAATTAAAGCCTGGTTTTATACCTATGACATGATAAGCATAAAATGACATATTAATGCCATTAAAGCGTGCAAAAAAAGTCGTGTCCGACAGCCCGGGGCTAGTGGATTTTGCGATCGGGCTAGTGAATTCTGTGCTTAACTTGCCCAACGGGCAAGTGATGTTTTATGAGGAATTTGAAAAACAGAAGAACAAAAAGTTTTTGGGGCTAGTTGAAATGACGTCTGGGCTAGTAAATGCTAGCTTCAGCTTGCCCGAATGGCAAGCTGTAAAAGTGATTTTCTTTGCACCCTGCATTATCTTTTTATGTACTATGTTCTGCAATCTGCCTGTGTTTATAAAGGTGTTTTTTTTTCATACTTACAACGAGACCAAACATTTCTTTATATGCCTGTCTGAATTTTGCTCAAATAGAGTTTGCCAAGTGATGTTTTGCAATACGCCATCGTCTTCATGTACTATGTTCTGAAGCTGATTAGCAATGTTGACACATACAGATTTGACAGCAGTAGAGACAAGAGTATTGGTACTCTGTACAATGTCATCCACTGCTGTTTCTGAGAGATTGTGCATTTCCTTAATTCGTAAGAGATATGCTGCACTAGTGCTCCTGAGCTGATCACCTGGTGCATCAACTTCACCTTCATCTGATAGTGGTTCTCCAACCATTACATCACCAGCTTCTTCTTCTTCAGACTCCATATGAATATTTTGTACTAAATCCTGTGGCTGCTGAATGTCACGTGCAACTTGTAAAATTGCTTTGTGTCTTCTGTTAATTTGGCTTCTGTAGCCATAAAACGTCTTATAAGTTTGTCCACATCCATCAATTCGACATATAACAAAAAAGTTCGGATCTTCCCTGTGCACTCTCTTGTAGTGACTGATGAGTTGTGAAAAATTCTCAATGACAGCATTGCACACGTTACAGGAAAATCCCATGACTGCGTTTATCCCAATCGTTTAATATTTGCGGAATGCACGAATACGAATGGAGTGACTCATTAACGTGGGTGAAGCGAAATCAGCCTTTTCATTGGGCTAACACAACATAACATGTAAACCAGTAGTTAATGGTTAAAATTTGGATATAAATATGATTTCCCTCCAAAATTCGACCTCTTTTGCCAGAGGGTCTTTACAGAACAGTTCTGCGACGAAACTTTTAAGCTTAAGTCTCACATTTTCACATCAAGATGGATTTCAGTCGTGACTTCACCGCTGAGGAGGTTGTGTCTTGGCTTCGGAGCCATGGATTTTCTCTTGAGACTTACGATAGGATAGGTAAGCTTTAGGTTTGATTTCTCGCAACTTTACGTGGAACGGTAAACCAATTCAATTGTTGGCTTCTTTTACCTTCAAGAAAGCGACAGTATCGACGGAAAAGATCTTGAAGATATTACCCAAGATGCGGATGAGCTGCGCCATTATTTTCCCAAGATAAAAGAGCGTCTAAAGTTCAAGAAACTGGTGATTTCCGCAGAAACTGCGGACGACCAAATTGCTTCGATGGAGGTAAAAATCTACAACTTTATCATTTTTACCGCCAAATGCGTGCAAAGGCCTCTGGGGCATGTTGAGCCTCAGCGGCTGCCAAAAAAGTCATGCGCTCTACTTTTGGCGCTTAGATCGAGTTACAGCCCAACGGTTTTTAGCCCTCGGCACTTGGATATACAGTTGAGAATCTTACTTTTAGCTTACTGTTCTCATCTTTTGGAAAACTTCATTTTCAATTATTGAAAGCGTTAACTGATCTTTTTCTTTTACTTCTGTGTTGTGTTTTTACTTAAATACGTTTTGGTTCTTTCCGTTTCAGTGTTCAGAACCTACCTCGTCTACCATCTCTTCGTGCACATCAGCGGGCACGAGTTGCAGTGTACGTAGTGGCTCCAGTACATTCTCCAGTACAAGTACGCTTGATTTTTCTAGTTGTGGCAGCGTCGACGAAGATTGGGAGATTTCAGGAAGATCAAGCCCTGTATTTTCTTCGACTCCGAAGGAAAAGGGGCAGCCAAAAGAGGACGGCTGCACACCACCTGTGAATGTAAGGCTTTTACGTGATTATATTTTCCTGCCCTGCCCGTCCCACTAGTTTCTTGAGTTCTCTTTTTTGATTTTTTTCAATTTACATTCCCAACTATTTAACTTTTGTTGTTGTTATGGATACTGATAAAATTATTTCCCATTTTCAGATTCTATAAACAAAATATATAGAAATCTACCATGCTGAAGTGTCATATTAATATATTTTTATTGTCCTTTCCTTTCATTTGCATATGGGAAAAGTGCCTCACTAGCCAGAAAAACTTGTTGCAGTAGCCAGTTGATTACGTATTTGTTTCATAAAGATTCTCTGCATTTTATTTATCATTACAGGAAGAAAAGAAAGCTACTACCGCTTCAAACAGCGAGAGGAGCAAGAAAAGCTCAGAAGATAAGGTGAGACCGGAATCAATGAATGTCTTTCGCCTTTGTGTGTGTTGCTGGTTTGCACCTGACATCAGGGCTGTCATGTTAGGTGTCAAGAACAAAAGCATTTTCCTCTGCTGGGAACCGAACTCTTAATTTTCACGTAAATTTTTCAAAAAAAAGTGCTTTGTTTGACCCCAACACGGCCGCCTTGTCATACGGTTGCAAACTAAGAAAATATTAAACTCCAGGCAAAGTAAATTCCAATGTCCCTACCCTCTGAACAACAATGACCAATGTTAACGAAATATGTTACAATGTACATCTGAAAGTCAAGATGTCAGTGGCTCATTCGCTAAAATAAGATCTTTCCATTTAGGTTCTCCCTGGATGGCTGTCAAAATTCCATCTCCCATCACGGGTAGGTTATATATGTATAGGTGACCTTTGAAGGCTGTGCGGGAAAAAAATGAAGGAAGCCATTTTTAAGAGAATTTAGTAGATGCAATTTTTCTGAGTTGTGTTGTTTCAAGTACCTGTATTGTTTTCACTCAAAGTTCTCCATGTACACTCTACGTATTGTTGTCGCTCACAAGCACTTAAACCAATAGAGAAGTAGAAAATCAAAAACAGATGGAGCTCTAAATGGTACTGTTCACTACCAAGAGAAACAAACTGGTAGAAGTATTACTACCAGGATGCTTTATGATTTTCCTTTCATGGCCAGTTTATATAAACATATGGAACATCTGAAAATGCATTATTTAAAATTTTTTGGAAAAAATTTACTTATTTAGTTGGCAACCATCACTAAAAGTACCAATGAGGGTACTACAATGTGTGTTGGTGACAAAAAAATTGATGGACTTGTTCTTTTTCAGTTTTCTGCTTCAGTTGAAACTGGGCTAAAAGCTGGATTTTTAACAGCTAACCAGAAAAGCGAGTTTGTCCGAGAAGTTTGTATAAGTATAAATCATTTCACAAGCCACCCCAAGAAGACTGAAAGGGAGTTCATTGCCAAGCAAATTATTGCTAAATATCCTTGCATGGTCAGCAAGGTATTAGTTGATTCTGATACAGAATGGGTATGTACAATAGTCAAACTAACACAGGTCAAAATAACATTATACAGTTCTCTTAAAGCTGTCTTGAAGAATTCTTTCTTAATTAGTACTCTAGTAACTATTTAAAATCTTTCTTTTCTTAATTGTAAAGGTTATTACTTAAACTAAAATGTATATGCACATCAAAGGTATAGACAAAAGTTAAATTTTTCTAAGGATACAGAAAGTCACGGTTGAGTTAATTTATCCACTAAGTTTATTTTTATTGTGTGTTACATTTATCATTGATTTGGCAATTTGATATGAGCTGCTGTGAACTCCTATTTTAATTACAGTGTTGCATCACTCACTTCTTTAACAACTTGGCTTTTACGTTAGATATGTTGCAGCTAGTTATTTGGTATTCTGTTGTGGTACTCTCCTCTTTTTTATACATTGAGGATTGTAAGAAAAAGATTTACATGCATAGGTAATGTTGTGCTTAATTTTTTTTTTATCCTTGGTTGAAATTATAATTATTTTTCTTGTTTCAGACTCAATATCATAAATTACGATACCCATAAACAAAGGAAAATATAATTTCAACCAAGGATAAAATTGAACCACAACAGCTAACATCAACATTTTGTCTTTCTTTCAGGGTTACTTAGAATTGAAAATATTCAATCGCATGAAGAAAATACAGAAGCCCAAACGCCTCGCAGGAACTAGGGACAGTCAAAGTGACCCTAAGCCAAAAAAGCAAAAAACAAACACACACTTGGTCAGCAGTGCCAGATTTGCCTGAGGGGGAGTCAGTGGACTCCTTAAGGACGTATGCCAACGAAAATCTTGACGAGATCAAGAAGAATCCTAAAAAACATAAACTCCATAAGGAGTTTATGGACAAAACATTTGCCCTTCGCCGCCGTGACATCTTGACGGCACCTAAATTGGTGAAAGATGTGCTTAAGGAATACCCCTCACTTACAAATTTCACCCATGTAAGTATCTGGTTAATTTGTTTCTGTCTGCAAGGTTTAAATTTCATGTCCATGTTTGGCTAATACTATTTTTTGCTGTGAGTTATAAAACACTTGAGTTACTATAGTTTACCTATTGGAAGAAAAACATGTACTGTGTGTGGGATTTGTAGGTCCTACAACTCCATTTCTCTAGTACGTTTAAGAGCTGGCCCCCCTACACACACATGCTCCACCCTCCTTGTTTCCTTTGAGATTATTGTTTAACACTTACTCCTATATTAAAGTTAAGTGCAAACTGGTTGGTTTCATTTGGGTAGATTTAAATGTTGAACAAAACTCAGGACTAGTTTACAGAGCTAGAAATAATTCCTGGACAGTCTCCAGACACAGTGACCAGCTCAGTCACGTATCATTTCTGGCCGGCCATGTAATTAAATTATGCATAAAATTAGGGGATAAAATTTAAGATAATTTTTTAAATGGGAGACTGATCAAGAACATGTACATTCCTCTCTCTAATGTTCCAAGTAATACACCATTGTCAAAAACACTGTGTAACATGATGTCTCCTGTTTGACTTTTTCAAAGCTTAAAGCTGAATTATGCCGCATCTTTGATGACAACGACATCCCCACAAAAGTTAGGGAAAAGTAACAGATGTGGCAGCAGCGTATCTTAAAGTACGCTGCAGGTAGCAAGGACAAGGTCATCCTTAACATCATGGGGGAGATGGAAGCTGCTCTTGGGGACAAGGAATGTGACAGAGAAGGTAAATATAACTTTTTTCATCAATTGCTACAAGATAATATACAAGATTTTGAATAAAATTATTGTGCATTAATTCCACCAGGCCAATTACAGTTGCAGTTCTCGACTAATAAGACTAATCTTGGTGTGCTTTAATTATTAAAGCACACCAAGATTATCTAAATGATACACATTTGATTACATAATTACCTTATTTATTTGAATAAAGTGTAATGGGGCACGTTTCTCGAAAGGCCCCAAAAACTTTTCAGGCCTGAAGGCAAATTTCAAAATTTAAACCTGTTGAATAGGAGTACAGTTCCTATGCTAGTTTCATTGTATTATTTTCAAGGCAAACGTCCGTGAGTACAGTGTAAGCCAGTGATTCTTTAGGTAGAGCTAACAAACATAGGCTGCACTTAAGGTGGCACACCCATGGGTGCAGTGTAACCCAGTGATTCTTTAGGTAGAGCTAACAAACATAGGCTGCACTTTAGGTGGCACACCCATGGGTGCAGTGTAACCCAGTGATTCTTTAGGTAGAGCTAACAAACATAGGCTGCACTTTAGGTGGCACACCCATGGGTGCAGTGTAACCAAGTGATTCTTTAGGTAGAGCTAACAAACATAGGCTGCACTTTAGGTGGCACACCCATGGGTGCAGTGTAACCCAGTGATTCTTTAGGTAGAGCCAACAAACATAGGCTGCGCTTTAGATGGCACACCCATGGGTGCAGTGTAACCCAGTGATTCTTTAGGCAGAGCCAACAAACATAGGCTGCACTTTAGGTGGCACACCCATGGGTGCAGTGTAACCCAGTGATTCTTTAGGTAGAGCCAACAAACATAGGCTGCACTTTAGGTGGCACACCCATGGGTGCAGTGTAACCCAGTGATTCTTTAGGTAGAGCCAACAAACATAGGTTGCACTTTAGGTGGCACACCCATGGGTGCAGTGTAACCAAGTGATTCTTTAGGTAGAGCTAACAAACATAGGCTGCACTTTAGGTGGCACACCCATGGGTGCAGTGTAACCCAGTGATTCTTTAGGCAGAGTTAACAAACATTTGCTGCACTTTAGGTGGCACACCCATGGGTGCAGTGTAACCCAGTGATTCTTTAAGTAGAGCTAACAAACATAGGCTGCACTTTAGGTGGCACACCCATGGGTGCAGTGTAACCCAGTGATTCTTTAGGTAGAGCTAACAAACATAGGCCGCACTTTAGGTGGCACACCCATGGGTGCAGTGTAACCAAGTGATTCTTTAGGTAGAGCTAACAAACATAGGCTGCACTTTAGGTGGCACACCCATGGGTGCAGTGTAACCCAGTGATTCTTTAGGCAGAGCTTACAAACATAGACTATACAGGTGTACATCAGATGGTAACAAGTTTTCCAGTTAAAACTTTGTCATAAAGTGCTATACCATGGCACTTCGACTATTTCATTATCGCGCTTGTTTTGACGCACAATTGATAGTCAGGAGAAGTCGTATTGTCTAAAACCATAGCAAAAGACAAATTTACACACATCACAGCGTTAAGGTAAGGTAATACATGGTATTTCCTTTAGGTACATTTACATTTTCTGTTAGGTTATAAGCGATTAAATCGCATGCAGCGACGAACAAAACGCGAAGCCATCAGATATTCTAGAACCATGTTATTTACAGTCCTGTGCTTTATTATTGCTTAACTAACTAACTACGCGCTGATGGAAACAAGTTTCGGCTGCTTTAAATTTTGAAACATTTCACTGGTACTGTATAGTCATAATTGCAGCGGAAAGTTAGCACGCGAGCAGGGCGATTCTTCTGTGGTTTCTGTAGTGTGGAAGATATTACGGTAATGAGGCTCCCGAGGTCCGTTCTGGAAATCACAACTACATGTAGGATGAAATGTATTTTGCGTGCAGACGTCTCCTTTTCCAGGTTAGGTTAAATAAACCGTACCAACGGTTTTTTTAACAAAGCTCCCGCGAGACGGTTTCTTGGTGATTTTATTAATTTTTCCGATCCATTTTTTTTTCATCTCTATTTTCGCAGCTTTTGCGATACAAACTAAATTCATTTTTAGTTGTGATGGCATTACACTGCTTAATCATGACGGCTTTGGAAGAAACTGAATTTATTGCGCTTCGCGATTTCGCAAAATCGCTGCAGGAATTAAAAAACATTTTCTTTCAAAAAAGCGTTTTCACACTTCTTTCTATAGTCAATTATCTCGTTTGTCTCGTTTTCTAAAGGTCCTTGAGAACAGAATAAGACAATATTTTATAACCGACAACCTACAAACCTGATTTTTGACCAGATCGAAACAAAACTGACCTCTGAAATGGAAGAAGAAAAGCCTTTTATTTTTGCCGGCTTCGGCCTGCCGACACAATCGTGTCTGTTTTGCTTTCATATGATGACATTTTCCTGACAGAAGGGTGTCGGGAAAAACACCTCGCGCTGATCATACGTGACAAAATCCGCCGCGCCTAAGCTAATTAAGAAAAGTCTCCTCGAAAGCTCCATACAATTCCTTATAACAAAATTATAAGGAATTGTATGGAGCTCTCCGGGATACTTACAGTGCAAGCCCTGTGTGTCTTCTCATGGTTTTGTGGAAAAACAATGAATTAATTAAATAAATAAATTTGTCAAACAGTGAATCTAGAGGTTCAAAGTCAGTGAAGAAATAGTATTTGATACTCCTCTTGTGTAATTCAGTATTTTTTAATTTGTCCGGTGGGAGGGGGTGTGTGCTTATTAAATTTTTCTACCAGGTGTGTTTTAATAATATTTTTTTTTCTTTATTTAAATGTCAGAAATGAAAAGCCGGGCATCCTTCTTGGTGATAAACAAGGTTCTGCGGAATCGCGGCGGCAGGAAGAAAGGAACCCAGGAGGAAGTTGTCAGTATTGTAGAGGTAGGAAACTTGGAAATAAAGTTCTCAAACTCATTAATTATTCATAAAATCACATTCAAAATCACAACCATGACACTGAGTGGTTTGGATATTGTATACTAATTACCAAAACATTCTGCGAGTTTCATCTTTGACTTTTTTTCCAAGAATTCTTGTTCTTTTGAGAAGGTAAATCAAAAACTCCACTCTGTGTTTAGTCCAAAATCCAGTCATCTCAAAGTCAGCTGTGCCTCATTCTTTAACCCGTGATTATTCCTGATATTGTGGTATGAAAATACTGTAGGGTCGCCAGCGATAAACATAATTGCAACAAACAAAATACAGTATATTGGAAGTATACTTATAATCTAAAATGAAATACCACATTTATTTCCTAAGTGCCCTAAGCTTTAATAATTAAACTCTTTCTCAAGGTCTACAAATATTAGACCTTGAGAGTGGATGCTTATTAACTTTTTCTACCTTTGGGACAGGTGCTTACTTAAATAAATTTGATAAGCCATTTATTTTGTGACAAAATTATTAACAGTACAATAATGCAGGTGTATTGTTTAAAAGAAGGGTTGACCATACTGACTTAATGTGTGGTTATGAACATTTTGCTATCATTTCTAAAATTGTAACATTATGTTTTTTTGTATTGCAGAGGGATGCAGAAGTGGATGATGCAATAGCAGGATTTGTCCAGCCCCAGATTTTAATTGTCGGAGATATCTTTGACATAGATATCATTTATATTGTGGCAGAGGGAGGAATTATTTGCCAACTCCCCCAGAAATCGATTTTAGATGCTCTGCTTGGATTGCTGGGGAGTTTTTACATTTTTAATGTCTCATATAATCAAAGCAAAGCCATCCTAACTTTCCTGGAGCAGGCTTTGCTGGAAATTGGACGAGGGCAGACCCTTGTCACTGTTTCATCCTTTTTTAATGACTTGGCAAGCGCCTGAGTTCTTCAACTAGGACCTTAATCTTTGTTATTTTCATTCTATGGAATCCTTTGTTGCATGGTATTTCGGTACATGTAGTTCTCTTTATTTGTTTTTGTTTTTGTTTTTTTTTAGGGTAAAATTCAAACACTTAAAACATACTTAACATAAGCAGCAACCTTTTATTACCTCATTATTAACTTTTTTTTGATAGTTTGTTTTGCTAAACATATTGTCCATGCTGTATAGCCTGCGTGGCAGGCGCAAAAAGGGGAGGGGAGGGGAGGGGGGAGGGAGAAAGTGAAAAGGGAAGGGAGCGCCTGCTCTTTCGCTGGGTAGCCCAACAATTCCATCTCCTGCAATTGGTCTTCGATAATACTTTTCAGTGGCGAAATGAAATGACGAGAATCGCCGCATTACCATTTAGCTCGTAGTTCTTCGCGCGTACAAACATTTGGTAAATTAAACTCTTGCCGTATCCGGTCTGCAAAACCGCCAGAACATCTCTGTCGGCTAAAAGAGCCCTTACTACTGATTCTTGCTCTGGTTTTAAAACAGTTTCTCTCAGCCACTAGATAAATTCACATCTCTCAAAGCACTCTCTACGACATCCACGTCTACCGCTGCCATCTCGACTGTTTGTTGATTTGTGAAACACGCATTTCAATATGTTACTCATTACGGCTCAGCCAATCAGGAATTTGCGGACGCCAGCGTCCGCAGATATGAACAAAAGGGGGTTCTTAGAGCAGGCGTCCCCTCCCCCTCTCCCCAATCCCCCTCCCCTTTTTCCCTTCCCCTTATCCCCTACCCCCTACCCCTTTCGACGCCTGCTACGCAGGCTAATGCTGTAAAAAGCAATAAATAAGGTACTTACCAAGTCATTAAAAACTGGGACTAGCAGTTTAGACAAAGTCGGAGTTGTAATCAGAAGCTTTAGCATTGTTATAGCTAAAGCATTGTAGTTCATGATTGCTCTTACAACTCATTTGCTTCAATCTAGTAAGAGCAGTACACTGTCGGAGTTGTAGGCAAGAGAACGGGTTGCCACAGTCAGAGAATTGTTAACTTTCTGATGAGTGGCAACCCTGAATTCTGACAATCTTTTTTTTTGTCAAAAGGGGAGTTGTAATAGAAACCTTAATTGACTCCCATTCCGGTGAGCTTCAGTTAATGAAACCCTTTACAACTCCAATTGTTGATTTTCACTATAGGTTTTAAGTGCTCTTATGATGCTGATTATGATTTTGACTTTGTCGCATTAGTGAACACCGTTTTAAGAAGTAGTTACTTTGATCGCACGCAAGACAAGTGTCTCTCTTGGCCAATTTAATTCCTCCCGTAATTGTAATTGTTCAGTCTAGAAAAGTTGAGATTAACTGAAGATAGTGTTACATAAATAGGTTGGAACACGCGTTAACTGATGTACAGATCACAGTACACTTATTGACAACTGAATAAATGTTTGAAATAAGCCTTCGTTTTCTTTCATTGTTTGTCAATACCTCATTAAGGGAAGAAATCTGTAGGCCCCCACCCAAATTAAAAAAACCATAATGGCCCGATATGGGGCTGAATCGGCTACTTTTCGAGGGGTCGTTTTTAAGAGGGCCAAAATTTGAGGGGCTGTTTTGGCTCCTGGAAAATCCAAAGTGGCCCTAGTGTTTTTCATATTGGCTCTTTACATGGTCTAACTTGGCCCCGATGCAAGGGCCAAATTAGCCCCAAATTTTGGTACCAAAACAGCCCCATCTCAATAGGGCTGAATTGGCCCCCAAAACAGTACCGTTCTGGACTCACCCGTTTCGGCCCCATTTTTGGGGCCGAATGGGCTCTTTTCATTTTAAAGTGCACTTTTTACATGACATAAGCAGCCTAGCTGCAGCGTTCTGTACTCTTTGCAACTTAGCTATTTCACAGTTCGGTAATTCATAGAGAAGTCCATTACAATAATCAATTCTACTTGTAACGAAGGATTTAGAAAAGGTTTGTTGACTTAATTGGAGCTATGGCGCTAATTTTGGAATGTTGACTCTCGATTTGACATGTTGAATTTTGACAGTATAAACACGCCATAGTAATAAGGGTTAGATCTCGGATCCACTTGTACTGGAAGGCGACAAAGGCATGAATTGTTCCATTTATATGTAGCCCTTTGTCTTTAAGGATAGTGTAAAATATCTGCTGTATCTTGTGGCCAAAAGGTAATATTTGTGGTACAAGGGAGGCCCTCTTCACTGGTTGTTATTAGCCACATCTGTTATCTAAACAGACAGGGCCAATTATTTAAACAAAGTCTAAGTTAACCTGTGTTTGAGGCTGAGCCACGGTTAAGACGTTGTCTCGATAAACAATGGTTGAACCATGTTTGAAATACATTATTAAACCGTGACTGAGCTAAACAATGTCTCACAAGGAGCATTGTTTGTGGGGTTATTTGTATGCACATTTAATTCGCTGTTGGAAGTTGTGACTCAATATGGTCGCTAAATCCGGTCAAACCACCAATTTATTAAAGAATAAAAACTGTTAATAACGGCAGTGGGAAGAGAATTTCCAGAAGTAAAAAGGAAAGGATACGACAACAAAACGTGGAAAAAGTTAAACTCTCAAAATCCAAATTGTATCAAACGGAAACTAAAACTCCAATCCAAGAATACGATTCGCAAAGAAAAGCTAGTCGAGAAAAAGCTCTCAGTTTGTATTGAAGTTACTCGCAAGAAAAAAGCAAATGTCACGAAAAAGGAGGGAAAAGAAGGATAGCAGTACAGTAATTTTTTGAACGCCCCCCAACAATGAAGCTATCACTTGGTATATGTCAAGTTTTCGAGGAATGACAGGGAATGTTCTTTTCGCTTCGCAATCGCCCTTGAAACCTCGTGAATGCCTCAGTGTATGTATACAGCAAATACAGAAACACCAATTAAATCGGCAATGATCTGCTCGAAAGTTGGCCCCTAGCCGTTGAATAAAAACTCAAAGCAATAAAAACTTGCAGCAACGTTGTAAGCGGTAGACTTCTCCTTGTGTAATGCAGAAAGATTTTTGTCCAAAATTATTCAGGTCAGTGACTGAGTCTTTTCTATGAGGCAGAAACGCAAAACTATCCCTAAGGTGCGGAATTTGTTGAACATGTACTTTGCGTTGATTGAGGTAGTCTCTTTTTCTCTGAACTCTCTGTTGTTCAGTAGTCCGTCTATTTCAAGTCATTTAGAAATGAACGACCATGAAAAAACCGTAAATCAAGGTTTAAACGTACCTGCGAGCAGGTTTAACTTTCTGTTGTTCCTTAGTCGGTGTTCAGACATGGTTTAAAGAAGCTTAGGGAGAACAGTGTTTAAATAATTAGCATTCATGGTTTAAACATGGGCGAGACAATGACTTTCATAAATGCTGTCTAAACTTGGTTTAAATAACCAGCCCACAATGTTCTGAAAAAAGTCGCTGAGGTGTTTGCTAAGAAGCACCCAAGGAGGTTTGAGTTTGGCGCACCACTGAAAGATCATGATGATTAGCAGCAAAACTAGCGAATAATACAGATTTACAACTTTTATTCTTATTTTTCTTTCTATTTAATGACATTGACATATGCTATTCTCTAAAATTGTAAAAGCAAGTAGTCTTTGTAAAAAAAAAAGGCGGCAAAAAGGCTAAAGGAATCAGATGGAAGTTCAAAAAAATTGAAAAATATCCATATTCTTAATGTAGTCTCTGACAATCCAATTTTACCCCTGGAGAGTTGCACCTCCGGCCTCGTTTGGTTCGTCTCCTTGTTGAATCGCACCCCCGTAAAAAATAATGGGTACGTGCCTGCTAAGGTGAGATTCTCGTCAATGTAGACTCCTAGTAATTTGATTTGCTCTAGATATGTTACATGAAGCTTTTCTGTTATTGTAAGAGGCAATTGCAAATGTACATGACATACACGTGGTCTCAAATTACCATTAAATCCTGGTTATTCCAAAAATGGGTGTTCGGTGTTTTACAAGCTTGTTGTACACTTTTTTCAGACATTCGAAATCTTCAGATTCATCAGCTCTTGAGCGTTCTGAAACAATTTGTGAAAGATTTTAAAAATAATACACAATTATTGCGGAATTTTTTAAGGACAACGATCACCGCTTCGTTTTTTAGACTTTGCATCATCTTAAAGACACTGGTTAACAGGAGGATACTGACCATGTGCCGCTAAAACTGTACCCCATACGCTGTTGGCGCTTTCTCCTTCCTCTCCCAAAGTATCTGTCCCACCTGGGAAACCTGATAAGTTCCTGAAAATTAACAAGGAGGTTTTTCGTTTACTTATACCTCCTCACTATACCAAAATACTAAGAAATCCAAATGGACATTATCTTTCGTTTGTAAAGGCTGAAAGTATGGAACTGCTTTTTTGAGGCTCTGTTTAAAATCACAAATTCTGTTGTAGAAACAGAGGCCTTAAGAAGTGACTTACTGCCACTGATGATCCATAAATGATGACCTTGAAAACGAAATCCACAATTCTTTGCTTGAGTGAATGATGATGATGTTTATTGAGGATGCCAGCTTGACTTAAACCAGTGATTTACAGGGTCCTCTTTGACTAAAATCACTAATAGAAACAATTATGTTCCAGTTTAGAGTTCAAAAAATTTATGTGATAAAAGTTTAAAAAATAATAAAAGTTCTAAAAAATAAGATGTACGTGAATAAATATAAAACTAAAAGTCTAAAATCATACATTTACTAACATACAAGTAAGTAGCAAGTATTTACTTATTAACAGGTACTTTTAAAGTCACTTTGGAAGGGTGTCGTTTAAAACTGGATAAGGAGGCGGCTTCCCTAAGTGACAGGTCAAGGGAATTCCACTCATTTGCAGCAAAGTTGTTACTGGTCCATCTTAAGGGTAAGAGCTTTTCGTTTTGTCCCGTTTAGTTATTAACTCACTTCTTCTGCAGTTGGTGTGTTCTAGTTAATCATATATGTAAAGAGAAAAAAAGCGATTTTTTTTTCATTTAAATCACGTGTAATTATGAAAATATTAGTTGAATTCAGTACTGTTTAATATTGCGTCAATTTAATTGGATGAAGGTATTTTAAGTGTAATCAGAAACTCATAAGGGGTTGAAACGTGTAACTCGCGTTCAATGCTCGTGAATATTCACTTTTACCATATTTGGAAACCTTAGTGACAGATATCCATTTTCAACAAAATGGCTGCCGCGCGATCGCCATGTAGATGTTTTAAGACAAGAGTTCTGCATTTCAAGGCTTAAAATTCACCGTTAAAAGACAAAAAATGGAAAGAGAAAGATCCAAAGAATGCCTAGCATTCTTTTTGTGGAAGAAGGGAAGATTTTCATCAAGAAATCGTCCTTCAAGGAATTCAACCTTGTTTTCAGGACGGAGCGCATGGTCTGTTTTGAAATGCAACCAAGGCAGTGAAGTTTTTCAGGTACGTTTTGCACTCGGTGGCCAAGACAATTACGTTTTTGAAAGGGAATTTATGTATTTTTAAATGTTTCATAGACGTTTTATAAATTGTTCTCTTCGGCAATAGAGAAAAATTACAAAATGTGCCCCGATTTGAGATGCATTTTGTGTTGAATTTTGCCATGTGCTCAGCCAATTTCACTTGCGTGAACGGATCCACGATCCAGATAGTGTTTTCCGAATTGCCTTAAAGGATTGACTTTTTGGACTTTGAATAAAAATTAAAATTAAAATTAGCTCAAAACACGATCGATTACACGCATCACTCTTTGCGAAGATGTTAGGTTCAGGTTTTGGACACTTTTCGATACGCAGCTAATGAGTTTTATTCGAAAATATTTTTTACTGTTTATTCTAGACTTTAAATATGAGAATTTTAAAAGCCTATTAGCAGCATAAGTTTACTGTGCAGAGGGTCAACGAGGCATCGTTTTTTGAAGTGACAACTTCAAGTAGTTGCGAGGACGTCAATGGGTTTCATAATGTTACGTTTGGCCCGGGTGATAAGGCAATAATATCCTGCTCAGTGTTTCGGTAAGATTCCTGGTCTCAAGCTTTGAAAGCTTTCTCGGCTTTCGGGAGTTTTCCCCCTGTTTGTCGCCCATTTTTTTAAGCGGGCGCGGGAACCTGAAGGAAAATTTTTTTTACGAAGTTTGATTGGTCAGTTATCTCTTCTTCTCGTTCCATATATGGTACTTTCGAAAATGAATAATCACGAGCATCGGACAAAGCAAACATATGAGAGTTACACGTTTCAACCCCTTATGAGTTTCTGGTGTAATACAACTTCGTCCTGGTTTTAATAATCTCATTTTATTGAGTTTGCTAGAAATTTTGTGAGTAAGTGCCTAATGTGGACTTGCAGATGCAACAAAGAAAGTACAGAGAAGTGGTTTTCGCTAAATTTAGTGAAATATGCCTCACATTCACTTAAGATTAATGCATTTTTTTTTCCTCTGGTTTCACAATTCTGTACTTGGATTTTCGTAAGTTATTTCTTTGCTTTGTGTATCGTATTTTAAGCTGTAAAAATGTATTTAGTAAATCATGTCTGTCTAGAGTGTTGACAGTGGTTGACATAGTTTAAACAGATGATCAAAGACTATGGCCTTGTCTACACTTATCTAGATATTTTTTAATCTTCAACTAGTTTTTTCCAGGTATCTCTTCCATCCACATGCATGTCAGAGTAAAAGATTAATTTTCTTATGGACCTGTCTCTCAAACAAGCACTATATTAAATTGAGCACTACAGAAAATACAATAACATATAATGATACTCTTTGTGTGCAAGTCCAAAATTGTGCATAATCAGCCTAGTCCCTAGGCGTTTTCGGCTCGGTCAATCCTGGACTCTACCGTGATGCGATTTAACGTAAACGATTTAATTTGTTCGATTTAGAGGGAAACTGTTCCATTTGGAAGGTATCCAATCAATTTGAAAAGTATCTGATCGAATTAACCCGTCTGCTACGAGAAAATGGCACTCAATTTAGAAAAGGTTTGTTGACTGAATTAGAGCTATGGCGCTCATTTTCGAATATTGACTCTCGATTTGACATGTTGAATTTTGACAGCATGAATGCGCCATAGCTACAAAGGGTAGATCTCGGATGCACTTGTGCTATAAGGAGATACAGGCATGAATTGTTCCATCTATGTGTAGCCCTTGTTCTTTAAGGATAGTTTAAAATAACTGCTGTCTCTCGTGGCCAAAAGGTAATACAAGGGAGGCCTTTTTCACTGGTTGTTATTAGCCACATCTGTTATCTAAACAGACAGGGCCAATTATTTAAACGAAGTCTAGGTTAACCTGTGTTTAAGGCTGAGCCACGGTTCAGACGTTGTCTTGATAAACAACGGTTAAACTATGTTTGAAATACGTTATTAAAACGTGACTGAGCTGTGTTTTGTTCTGTCAATGCTAAACAATTTCTCACAAGGAAATACATTGTTTGTGGGGTTAATTGTATGCACATTTAATTCCCTGTTGGAAGTTGTGACTCAATATGGTCGCTAAATCCGGTCAAACCACCAATTTATCAAAGAATAAAAACTGTCAATGACGGCAGTGGGAAGAGAATTTCCAGAAGCAAAAAAAGAAAGGAAACGACAAAACATTGCAAAAATCCAGATTGTACCAAACGGAAACTGAAACTCCAATCCAAAGAACACGATTTGCAAAGAAAGGCTAGTGGAGAAAAAGCTCTCAGTTTGTATTGAAGTTATTCGCAGGAAAGAAGCAAATGTCACGAAAAAAACAGAAAAGAAGGATAGTCAGCAGTACAGTAATTTTTAAACGCCCCCCAGCAATGAAGCTTTCATTTGGTATATATCAGGTTCCCAACAAATCACAGGGAATGTTGTTGTCGCTTCACAATCGCCCTTGAAACCTTGTGAATGGCTCAGTGTATGCAGTAAATACAGAAACACCAATTACATCGGCAATGATCTGCTCGAAAGTTGGCCCCTAGCCGTTGAATAAACTCTCAAAGCAATAGAAACTTGCAGCAACGGTGTAAGCAGCAGTCTCCTTGTATAATGCTGAAAGTTTTTTGTTAAAATATTTAAGAGGTCACTGACCGAGTCTTTTCTATAAGGCAGAAACGTAAAGCTATCCCTAAGGTGCGTAATTTGTTTCACATGTACTTTGCGTCGATTGTGGTAGTCTTTTTTTGTGTTAAGTCTCTGTTGTTTAGGAGTGCGTCTATTTCAGGTCATTTAAAAACGGATGACCATGAAAAAACCATAAATCAAGGTTTAAACCTACCTGTGAGTAGGTTTAACTTTCTGTTGTTCCTTAGTCGGTGTTTAGACACGGTCTAAAGAAGGTTAGGGAAGAACAGTGTTTAAATAATCGGCATTCATGGTTTAAACATGGGCAAGACAATGAATTTCATAAACGCTGTCTAAACTTGGTTTAAATAACCAGCCCACAATGTTCTGAAAAAAGTCGCTGAGGTGTTTGGTAAGAAGCACCCAAGGAGGTTTGAGTTTGGCGCACCACTGAAAGATCATGATGATTAGCAGCAAAACTAGCGAATAATACGGATTTACAACTTTTTTTCTTATTTTTTCTTTCTATTTAGTAACATTGACATATGCTATTCTGTAAAATTGTAAAAGTAAGTAGTCTTTGTAAAAAAGGAACCGAAAAGGCTAAAGGAATCAGATGGAAGTTCAAAAAATTTGAAAAATATACATATTCTTAATGCAGTCTCTGACAATACAATTTTCCCCCTACAGAATTGCACCTCTGGCCTCGTTTGGTC
>NC_133201.1:27718797-27721297 GCF_958299795.1 Porites lutea | reverse complement strand
ACGATAGCACTATTTGCTCATTGAATAACTACATAAAGGTTTTGGATCTAAGGTTTTGGGGAGGCGCTACTGTTTAAGCATGGGATAAGCATTATATCCTGGTATTTCAGCAGTATTTTGTCTTGTTCATACACAATGGCAACAATGATTCCCGTGTTTGTCAATCAAGAACTTAGTGATCAATGAAGTTATCAGGTTAGTTATATTTTGGGTAAAATTACTATGTGAATTGATTGTTCCTTTCCAATATGCAGGTCCATTGGGCAACTATATTATTTTCTCTATAATAAAGCAGCTATTCTTTCTCTTCAAAACTTTTTTAACCAAAGATGTACCTTATGCAGTCTAAAATGTAGGAAACATCTTCAATACACCAGATTTTAAAGACTGATATAAATGGTTTCTCATTTTAGGGACATGAAATTGCACTGTTTCAGGGTGTATACCATAAGCAAGACATGTAGCAAAGGCCGCAGCAAATACTCCACAGTCACTGCCATTTGACTGTTGTTGAACAGGGAGAACTTGAATGCCAGTAAAATTTGAATGTCCAACAAGATTGAGTACCTGCTCTTGTACTTCATTTAGAATAATGTTATGATACAGACTGTCATACAAGTTGACAGTGCCATCTTCACACCCTACTGAGCCTACACATACCCAGTGGGCATTACCAGTATGCAAAATCTGAATAAATTCCCCATTAACTTGATTGAAGTTTCTGACAGGGCCCAACGTTGGTCTCTATAAGCCCTCCACATCTGGATTAATGTTTCTGAGACAAACATGTACTTCATGGATAATGTCACAGTCAAGCCAACCATTGGGTGACGAAATCAGTCGGTAATGCCCATCCTTCAGCTTTGCAAGTGATGCTGACTTTTCTGAAGAGCATTTTGAAACTCCAGTTATCACAACTCCATCATCAGATGTATTGAAAGAGTCATTAACAACTTTTTTGCTTTGTTCAGTTTTTCCTCCTGATTCACATACCATACATTCCCAAGTTGTCATTGCATGATTCGGCATCCGCTGGAAGTTTAAGCAGGGCAAATGAAAAAACTTTCCACTTTGACAAAATGGGTTATGGCATTTCAGCAGTTTCTGAACACAGTGGCTTCTGTTTGCACGTGCAGATAAAATCTAATTTGAGAGCTTCATCCAAAATATCTCTTGTCTGTTTGCATTTTGATTTTTCATTTTTGGCTGCCGGTGTTTTTTTGGCACAGGGGACAAAACCACTTGCTAGGTTCTTTTGTAATTTTCAAACAAGATAAATGAAAAGTAGAAATGGGGCATGCTTGGTTTGTGCATGTCACCACAGGCCCTCCAGTTGCCAGTCTGCAAAAACAAGCAGAATTGGGATCAGGTGATGAATGAGACAAACTTCGCTTTTGAGTATACCACCTTCCCAGAATTTCTGGTAGCACACAGTATCTCCAGAGGTGATTAAGTTTGGAAACAAAAGAGTGCCAGTGGCTGACATCAGGCAAAATTCTTTCACAGAAGAGATCAATTTGCTCATGAAAACCACAAACAACAAAGTCACAGTAAAGCTTTCCAGCAGTGAATATTTGCTGTTGGGTTTGGTAATAGTAGGCATGTTCCCTTTTTAGAATTGCATCTCCATTTTCTAACTTCAAACAAGAGTTGTATTTGTTAATAAACTGCTTCAAGTCTGTATCCTTTAAACAATAGGGGCATTTTACCTCCCCACATCCATCCCCACAGCAATTACACCTATACAAAAAGTCAGGTGTGGCATGTAACAATGTATACTGTTTATTGATAAACGTGCCACATTTCGTTACTGGAAAGTTGATGTGCTTTTCCTTCATGATCTTTTCATAAGCTTCAATAGCAGCACTTTCATGTTTACAACCATTTTTTGTAGCCTCTGTACTAAATGTGAAAATGTTTGGGTAACAAATTGTTTTAATAAGTGATTGTGAGGGCTGTGCTGGTTGGTGTGACATGCTGCTTTGCTAATTGATGCCCCAATTCTCCCAGCCCTGTGACGATAGAAGCTAGGGCCCTTTTGACTGGCTTCTGGTATCTTCCTCTATGAGCCTCACCTCTTCATCAGTGATTTTTGGGAAAATTTTTTCACAGGCCTTGAGTAGGTCATGATACTCGAAGTCTAGGTACTTCTTGTCAAATAAATCTGAGATAGTTGGTACGTTTCTGTTCTTAGAAACAAAAGCATCCGAGAAGGGGTGAATCAAACTTAAAGCCGCAGCCTTAGTCTTGCAAGAATTCAGTTCTGCATAAAAGTTCATTAGTTCAGTATCACCTGGGACGGGAGCTGCCACCTTCGCCACCTCACTAGAATGACTGCCTGTACTTCCTTTGGTAGTCGTCAAATTGTTGATAGTTTCATCCAAATTTCGCTTAAGTTTCTTTGCTGAGCGAAAATCAATGTCAGCGATTGGGGCATAAGCAACCTCTTTCACAGCGGTGGGTAACAGCCAGGTGCATTTTACCTGTGTACAGGTTAATT
>NC_133201.1:27703797-27713797 GCF_958299795.1 Porites lutea | reverse complement strand
ACGCCGCGCGTAAATAACACTCGCTTTTAAAGATTACACATAACAAAATCATACACAGTTGAATGAATAAAGGGAAATAAAACCTAAACGTAACAATTTCTCTATCATGTTGAAGCGTAAATGGTAACTCTATTAATCGCACTGCTAATTTGGTGCCTGTCAAAAGTGAGAACCCGTGCGTCCGGCTGGCCGAAAAGTGATTTTGGGAATTTTTTTTTATCGTTTTCATTAAAAGCCCATAATTATTACCCTTCATATCACATAGGACCAGATTTTTCTAACAGAAAAGTCCCGGCATTATAGAATTCTCTTCATGAAAACGCTTTATAATTCAATGCTATAATTTGTTGTGCAAAGGAGGCGCGTGCTTTGATCGTCGTGGATATTGAATGAGTACAAATTCTCTTGCAAAATTGTGAAAAAAAACTGAAGAATTATAGGTTTAAATAGGGCAAAAAAGAACAAATTCTGTCCGAGGTCTGTATGATAAAAAAAAGGGCCTTATAGTACTGTTTACCTGAGACGTGATGAGAAAAAGTATAGTCCGTGGGCCAGAAAGTGAAACCCTCCCCCCCCTCGGGGATTTTTGCAGACATGTATCATTTCAAAGATTCACCTGGGGGTATTTGAAAAATGCATGTTTGCACTTGATTGGTTGGTGGGTGTGGCTGTGCAGCAACATTCTTTTCCTCAGCAAAGAGTCACAGGCTACTCACACCAAGAAATGAGTTAACCTCTTCTGAAACACCATTACCGCCAAATTAACACTCAGAGTTATTTAAGGTAAAGTATTTTTAATCTCATATGTAAGTTAAAAGTCTCTACTTTACTTTTAAGTTCCAAAAAATTACTACTGCGCATGTCACAAGGTAAAGAGGAATATATGTAAAATAGTGGACAATAGCCATGGAGCACTTTTACAACTGTAAAAACCTTTGTGAATAACAATTTGCAAATTTAATCCCCTTCATTAATTTAGCAGATGTGTGTTAGATTTAAGCGTAACAGGGCAGTGATGTCCCTCACTTTGTTTTAGGTTTCATGTTCAGTGCACGAAAAGTCCCCTGTATAGCCACATTTTCTCTTTGAACAAGTTTATCAAAAGTCATTTTCAAAAACAACATCGCTAATATCTTCGTAATCGACAGTAGCATCTTCTTCATCCTCAGAAGATGGATTCAAAGGGCCGGTTATGATGTCTGCGAGTTCCTGAGGCATGAGATTGCCGTTCGTCCAGCAGATTTCAAGCTCACCTTCGACGTTAGTGTTCCAGCCATGCCCTTCTGGTCCCGGGATACTTGGTGTTGCCTGATCAGCTTTCTTCCATATGAGCGCTTGATAATTTGCTCTTCTCACGTGCATTTTCAGACTTTCTCGACAAGGTGGAAGAAGGCTCATGTCAACACCATTGTAGCTCGTCAGTACCTCTCCTGGCTTTGCACTGAATCTCTCAATAAATTTTTCGTATCTGAGAGAGTTGATGTCACCCAAATTGCTTCCGTACATCAGACATGTGAACTTTTCAAGATCTTTAAATACTCTGTCTTCTATGTCAACTCTCGATCCTAGAGCATGAAACATTGGAAGAAACTCAGGATGTTTTTTGAGGAGTGTGAGCGGCTTCACTTTCCCTCTTCTCACAAAAGCACTGGTCGTATCGCAACCAGTAAATGCGTGCAGAGCTACAAGAGCCAGGTTAATCTCATCTCCGAGATCTTTAGCAACAGCTTGAACATTTACAAGTCGGCGCTTGTCACCCGTTCCAGTGTCAAACAGCACTGTCTGGTTTATATGACGTACAAATCTGAGAAGTAAAATGAACACGTCGGTATCAGGGGATCTCACTAGTATAACCGAGCTTTCTGGTGAGTTGGCAGCAACATCGTTACAATGCAAGATCATTCTGGTATCGGCCTCCTCGTGTGAAGAGCACAACTTCTCAACTTCCTCTGTAACTACATTCTTTCCATCGACACTTTTTAAGCTGATGCATTTCCTCTCATTAACGAAAACTAAATGCTTTCCCTGCAGCTTTGGAGCATATTTTCCCTTTTTCCACTCATCTAAGAGGAAGCTGCACAAGCGCCTTTTGTTTTCTTCATTACACAAGAACTTTTTCCAATCACGAGGAACTTTAGTGGAAGGTCCTTTCACTAGATGCGCTTGTGAAGAACCTCTTCTTGATCGTTCTAATCCTTTTATCGAAAGGGGATAATAAGAGTCTGTTACAAAGTCAACGCGTTGTGCTCTGGGTAGTTGCTGAAAAACGTACTCAGCTAGCTCTCCGAACGTGCTCGGAAGAGAAACCATTGCTTGCAGCAAAGCATTTCCGTCTACTATGTAGCATTGAAATCCCATAGTGGGTCTCTGGGCCAGGTGCGATTTGTCCTCCAGGCAATGCATTAATTTAGCTTTGTCAGTTTTTATCATTGCTCCATCTGAAGTTGCCAGAGCCCAAGGAACAGGACCAAGCGGGTAACTTAGCACGCGTTCGAGGCTAAGCTCATGCTGCAGTGCCAGTATAACAAGTTGCCCAAAAACGTTTCTTTCTGCAGTTATTTCTATGTTCTTTCTGGCCTTTCCTTGGACTAGTGAAGTTTTGGCTTGATTTGCAAACGTTTTTAGATTTTGCTTTTTCACTGGCGCGTGAAAGCTGACGGTTTTGTCTATGAGCCTGTCCTGAACGAACTGCTTGTGGGCCTTCTTGCCAATTTCATCAGACATTAGAACGTCATTCTCCACATTCGAGGGCACGGGAGCACCGGATGACAGACAATACAGCGTGTCCTTATCTTCAATTGTGAAAGGATTGATAAAATTATTTATCGCTTCCATGACGCAACGCGTGTCTTGCTCACTCTTCAGTATCTGCGAAGATCTTATCTCCTTGTGCGAGGTAGACTCCAGAGTGTCGATATTCGCTATCTCTTTGGTTGCTTGCAGATAGCTTGCTCTTGCATGTCTAGTGCGGCACCATCTGTAGTAGGCAGAATGGTTCCGGCTGAAACCAACAATTCCGCTTGACGGTTAATTGTTTGCTCAATGGTTATGTCAACGGCATTTCTAGATGATGGAACATCTGATCTGTTAACACTAAAGCCATTATTGTTCAACAGATCCTCTGCTCCTGGATGCGTTTTTTCCAGGTTCAACATATTCAACAAGTAGAATGCCGAGTATCTTGCATAGTTTGGGTGATCGAAGCTGAAAAACAGGCTGCACATTCTTTGGAGGCTTGCTAGGTGAAGCGTCAGGCAATTCTCTTTAGTCGCTCGCTGGAACTGTAGAATCAGGCCTACCTTTTCCATGTAGCTCAACCAAAACTGAGCTGTCTTGCCAAGCGCGCCTTGCCGAACAGTTTCTTTGAATTCATCATAACGGTCTAGGGACTTATTACAGCTTTCACTTGCTAAACACGCTAAGAGGTTATCTTTGCACGGGTTCTTCGCTAGATGGTCTAATGTTGTAACCCCTTGCTCATTAAAAAGACAACCATGCAACGACTCGTAGACCTGAAGAAGAATTCGTTCCAAAGCTTCGTAGACAACCTTGTGCACTCGAAGAGCGCGGTTATAATGTTTGCCTGTCAAAACTTGCTCTATCGATCCACTTGCACAGATCCCTGATTCGATGAGGACTTCTTCCAAACCACTACATCTCATTTTCTTTCCGAGGGCCCCCATGAATGCGCAAGTAAGATGAAAACTACCCATACGTACAATTACATCACTGAATTCTTCTGGACTCTGCCACACAAGGGAATAGGCTTTCTTGGCAACAGCGAGATCGAACGTTACCACCGTGTATTGCTGATGCACTTCCCGTGATGCCTGTTGTGATAGCTTTAAGATATGCTGTACGGTCGCATTTTCGGTGACGGGTGCAAAGACTGGAGCCATATAGTCAATAGCAGATTGCTGTACAGATGAATTCTTGCTTGTTTCTGTCAACGACACCCACCCTGCCCATGGAGGGACAACCTGAGCAGCGTGACGCAGGACCCCTGAACGACACAAAAACCACAGAGTGTCAGATGATTGAGCCCCGGTTTCATCCAGAGTGCAAGCTGCTTCTGTCTTAGAGACTGTTATATTTGGCTCGACCTTGTTTTTTGCATAGCAGGGCTCAATGTTTTGTGAAGTGCATTTCGCAGATCGGCTCTTTGTTCTAGCCTGATCAAATTCTTCTGGGGATTCTGAAATGTTTTCTTTGGCAGTTGAAACTTCCTGGATGATAATGCCATGAGCAGTATGTGTTGTACCTGCACCTGATGGTGTTTCTTCCGTCAAGTCGAAGTTGTCCCAGCACAGGTGGGTAACTAAGTTTCTGTTTGGGCTGATTGTCGATGGGATAACACCTTGTCGCTCATCTATAGCTTTGCACATGGCTGTTTCTAGCTCTATAACTCGTGAGTAGGAAGCACAATGACCAAATCGATTAACCAGTGTTATGACTTCAGCACTACCAGTCAAGTGTCGTAATGTCATTCCAAGAAGTAGATGCTTCGGCAGCGTCCACTTCCCATTCGTAACAGCTTTGCAGATGTCTTGGGCAAAAGTAGTCACCAACCTTTGCCTATTTTCAGAACTATCACTCTTCACAGAAAGCAAGCACTCTAGAATTTTCTCAAGGCAGGAAGGTCGCCGTACATTATCACTTACGAGGAAGTCTGCTGATGGGGGCCATGGCATTTCCTCAGCCTCAGCGTACGCAACTTGAATGGCCCTTCGTAAAATAGATGCCGCCTCTTGAAGTCTCTTGGTTTCAGAGGCTGCTGCCTCAAACGCAACTTCAATCGCTTCGCCTTTGGTGATATCTGATGCATACACCAGCTCACTTTTGTAATTTGGTTGCCAGAACTGAATTGAGCTTCCAAATCGCTTCACTAATTTTGATTTAAGTTTATCAGTTTTGTAATCAGGATTATAGCAGTCAGGGTTATTATGCAAAATGGAGGTAAGATACCGTTCTCGAAGCATCGACATTCTCTCCACGTTCCCTCCCGAGATGATTGATGCGTTTACATGTTCACATAAATTCTCAAATGCAGCCTTGTGAGCAGCCTCTACATCTGCCTGGCCCCCTAGTTCTTCCTTTTTAGGTACATCATGCCTTTCTTCTGAACGAGTGTAGCTTTTCCGGCATGAAGCATGATAGTGTGCTTCTTTGGCAACTAGGTCAATACCCTTAATCTTGAGTAAAATGAATTCATCTTGCTTTGTCTCTGCGGCCCTCTTTATTGATTCTTCGGCTGTTTTAGTAACACATTTGACTAGGTGCTCCTCTTTTCCTGACTTCCTTATCCGGCCTTTGTCGCAAAAGAGACACTTGTCAGCTGGTAATAGCCTTGATGGTGTCAAAGCCGAATGTTGTGACACCCTGCGTCTTTTCACCGAACTTTCTCCGAACTCTGAACTGCTGTTAGGTGCTTCCTTTTTGCGCTTCATAATTCTGGACACATTCGTAAAACGTTGATAACAAGACCTATGGTATCCATATTGGGCTGGCACAAATGCACTTGGTATATTTGAGCAAATATTATCTAGTCTGTTTTCACTATCTTGTGATTGCCTCATTTCAGCAGCTGCTTTGATTTTTTGAAAGCTACTTTCTGTCATAACAGTAATACTTCTGTCCTTGACGTTGGCAAAATGAATGAAGCATCCTTGAACTTTCTTTTTTCTTTTTTGTTTTGTTGATTTGAGACTTTTGATCTTCAAAGCCTTTTCACCCTGAACTTTGTCTTCTTTTTCCATTAGAACTTTCTGAAGCAGTAAAATCCCTGAAATCGCCAAATATCAACGAACTTACAATTAACTGAATTTAAACGAGCCTTAGAAAGCGCCGCACAAAAAGAAAACGCCTAACTCTTTGCATCTGTAACTAAATATATAAATATTGCATCAAATAGCTGATAATATGAGTAGGTATACCTGTAAACACATGTAACACACACGGCATCGGTTTAAAGATTTCAAACAAAGTTGATTAAAGGACTTTTTTAAAGAAATAATGATGATAGAAATGATAAAAAACTCCATTTCCAGACTGAAATAAATGCAACCGTCTTTGCCTTGACATCTCGTTTGTTATTTTGATAAAGGAAAAGTAATAATTCATTTTATGAACGCTCTCCAAACCGAAAAGATATTGAATCAAATAGCTGATAACATGACTAAATTGTAAAATATTGAATAGACACGGCAATTCTTTAAAGACTTCGAACAAAGTTAGTTTTCGGACTTTAAGTTAATATTAACGATGACAAAAATGATCAAACAGTTTCATTTTCCGGACTTAAATAAAGATAGCTGTTTTTACAGTGATGTCTAATTTGTTTGTTAATGTAAGATAAGTACTTATCCATTCAAAAAAACTTTTTACAGAGCAAAGAAGTATGATATCTTGCTAACTTACCTTTCAGTTTTTCCAAAATGGCGTATCTGAATCTGAGTCTCAAAGGATTGTGGGATAGGAAAAAAGGTGGACTGTGCCTCATGGGATATCAAATAGAGAAGTTTGATATGCGTCTTGAAATAAAATGCACGAAATGATTAACAAGTTTTTTGGTTACAACTAATGTACCATAAAAAGCTTGAACAAAATAATTAAATGCTGCCTGAGTGCTGTGGAAAAATTATCGTGCTTTACTTTAGAGGACCTTACAAAGCGCTGTTGACGTCTCCTCGGCTTGAATATATCGCATAAGCAGCAAACTAGGGATTACTCATCATTTACTAGCTAATACATTCTCATTGGCCAGTAACTACCAAAATTTCACGTAGGTTAGACATTTTCAAGAATTTTTTAAAGAGTTTGTCGTAAGAGGTGTTAGTTACGTATCCAAGTGAAGGCTAATTTAAACTTGTGACATGCGCAGTAGTAGTTTTTGGAACTTAAAAGTAAAGTACAGAATTTTAACTTACATATGAGATCAAAAAAACGTTACCTTATATAACTCTAAGTGTTATTTTTGTCGGTAATGGTGTTTCAGAAGAGGTTAACTCACCTCTTGGTGTGGGTAACCTGTGACTCTTTGCTGAGGAAAAGAATGTTGCTGCACAGCCACACCCACCAACCAATCAAGTGCAAACATGCATTTTTCAAATACCCTCAGGTGAAGCTTTGAAATGATACATGTCTGCAAAAATCCCCGAGGGGGGGGAGGGTTTCACTTTCTGGCCCACGGACTAGTATGTTTAAAAGGCTGGTTTACACGCCACCAGATTCGTCACCAAGATTTACAGGCAGGTACAAAAGTCGGACCGGATCAACTCGGACCGCCAGTCCGGGTCGGATCAACTCGGATCGACTCGGACCAACTCGGATCGAAAAAAAAAATAAAATAAAATTGGACTCGGATCAACTCAGATCATTAAAAAAAAAAACAACTCGGATTATAAAAAGAGACAAAATCAGTCGGTATCACTTAACTTTCACCCGCCATTTTGTTTTTTTTCTCACGAACTCGTGATTGCGTAAATTAATTTTATTTTTATTAATTTTAATGAAACACTAGTGAGCAGCACATAAATTTCCAGTAAACATTTTCAACTTGGAAGGAGGAGAAACCATGCTCGCCCGGGACAAAGGAAATTTCCATGCCCCGGGCAAGAATCGAACTCGCGACCATCCCGGTTCAGTGGTTGGAACGTTCGATAAACATGTAGTATTTGGAGGGTCGTGAGTTCAATTCTCGCCCGGGGTACGAAAATTTTCGTTGTCCCGGGCAAGCATGATTTCTCCTCCTTCCAAGTTGAAAATGTTCACTGGAAGTGTATGTGTGCTGCTCACTAGTGCATCATTAAAATTAATAAAAATAAAATTTAAATTAAATTTATGCAACCACGAGTTCGTGAGAAAAAAACAAAAATGGCGGGTGAAAGTTAAGTGATACCGACTGATTTTACTTTTCATTTTATAGTCCGAGTTGTTTTTTTTTTTTCATAATCCGAGTTGTCTTTTTTTTTTATGACCCGAGTTGATCCGAGTCCAGTTTTATTTTATCTTTATTTTTTTATTCGATCCGAGTTGATCCGATCCGGACTGGCGGTCCGAGTTGATCCGGTCCGACTTTTGTACCTGCCTCAAGATTTACTAGTAAACTAAACTTGTCGAACACAAAAAATCCGGCCTGATTTTTTATTTTAGCCTTTCGTTTAGACAGAGGAATGCAACGTGTAAATTGGCTGCCACCAAGGACTATCGTGGCGCATGTGTTTCTTAAAACTATATTTCGGGGTTGTCCAATTATCCATAGTCTCTCTAACGGAGCAATTAATGTTGGAGAGACTGGTTAATGCCACATTATGATGCAACAGCTAATGCAAATACAATACACGAATAGGTCTATTTGTTTCCCAGGCCTAATCTACTGTGATCGAACATGATTGCTATTTTTCGGTGTACAAATAAGACTATTTAATAACTCGACGTAAAATTTGTTTCACTCTTGGACGGTCAAATTCTGATTTTTCTGTAAAACCACTCACCCTTTGCCTCAAAAGTCAAATGAATGTGCCCTGATCTGTGGATTACAAGTTTATTGTTTAGTTTAAATTATGAATTTATTAACGGGAGCTTCGCTTTTAGCCCTGGCTAAATCTATATATTATTCACTTCTTCCGATTGAATTTCGCCGATCAGATTAATTATGGTTTATAGCGGAGCTCCACCCGCGCGCGAAGCGCGCGCGTGGACGGAGCCCCATAAGTAAGGAAATGTGGTAATCTACCCATCCGAGAAAATTTGGTAATCACGTGACCGTACGACCGTCCGTCCGCACTACAGGGAAACCAATGTTTACTCTCACACTTTCTTGCTAGTTTGGGAGCCTAATAGAAAACTAATTGCACATCAATGTTGTGATCAATTGACAGCTGTCAAAACAGGATATCCGCTGACCAGTATCATCTGACCGTAGCGCGGGCTAAAGTGTCGACCCATCGAGGTCGAGTACTTTTTTGAAGTTATCCGCTGACAAATTACCAGTTTCAAATGATCGCAGGCTCAAGTCAATTTTTTCAATGATTCATCTGAAATATGTTGTCTTTATGTCACTATGGCCCCGCACTGTCAAGATTTTGATTTCAAACTGACCTCGGACGCGAAAATTCAGCCACTTTTTTAAAAATAAAGGCGGGGAAGACCTTTTCTTACCATGGTCACGCTCTACGTCCAATTTTTGTACTCTGATTGGTCAAAATTTGACAGGTGAGTTCATGCGGAAAATTTATGCAGCATCTTGAAAGTTGTTTACTTTGAAAGCCGAAGCTGACAGAGGTTTGTGTCAACTTGTGATGTTTTTAACTGTCTTTTTCCACTGGATGTATAAAATGAAATACAGCTGCTATCAAGAGTCTTCTGTTATCCATGGCTGGTTTGTTTATTGGGTTTTTGGTTGAGAAATGCGTCGCTTGTCAAAGTTGGGTAATCCGATTTCGGATGGCATCGTTTTCGTCTTTCACCTTGCTCAATGCGTAAGAGGGTTTAAAAGTCTCAAGCAACTATGGCCTTCCTTGATATCTTTCAGGAACTGAATCTCGAATGGTAAGCCTGAGTAATTATTGTATTTGATGTTTGTTTTTGTTATATCTAATTTCATGAAGTCGAGCACAGTTTATGCGGCAAGTTTTTGCACGTTTGTTTAAGATTTGAGTCAATGATCTGATCTAGTATCAGGTTTGATATAAGCTTACAGAACTTTAAAAGGCCTTCAGATATATTTTCTCACGGCAAATAGAAAAAAAACGTTTCGAAGAATATTTAGTTATAAATTTGGCTGTAGCAGGAAAACTTTGAGTGATTTTCTTGCTTCGAGGAGTTCATCTTTAAAAAAAAAAAAACAAACACCGGGAGGCCGGCTGAAAGTAAAACAAAATAAGCTTAAGCTTAAGCTTTAAGCTTAAACGGCTCAGAATTTTTTAGAGACACTTTAATACTTGTCTTCGTGAATGAAAATTGTTGTCTCTGTAAATGTTTTATCGCATTATATTTCTTT
>NC_133201.1:27631297-27696297 GCF_958299795.1 Porites lutea | reverse complement strand
TCTTCCGCCAGCAAGGCCACCTCATATTCACGTTATTCAAATTAATAAGATTATTCACCAAATGTGAATAAACTTGTGAAAAAAAATAAAACATACTAAATTAGAAAGGCACAGACCTATGTGTACATTTTTCACTGAATGGTTAGTTCCGGTTGACGCTCCTGAAGTAGAATGCCTCATATCTGAAATGTATTATTATTATTATTATTATTATTATTATTATTATTATTAATTGTTTTAACTATTATCATCATTATTATTATTAGTAGTAGTATTATTCACATCAATATGCTGTGACAATGACAGCGAGACGTTGTTGATCATTTTTGTCGTTTGTTTTCACTTGAAAAAAAAACCTTGCCGCCGTTTGAAATTACTTAAGAATGCACTAGGAGCCACAGCAACTGCGGACGGCTACTCCAGTCACACAATCTGTGCTACATTATTTTTTACTTATCCTTAATTGTAGTTTGCAATGAACATTCTATAGAAAGCCTGTCATCATTAGTCTTCTTGGTCTTCTTGAGATAGATCGTGACTATTTCTAGAATTAGCTATTGTTTGCAGCTGACGTCACGCTGGATATGTTTGTTGGCAAGTTAGGACAGATGCGTTTCAGTTGCAAACCAAGAGTAATGTTTATCGTTTAACTATCGTTCCCAACCATCACCGTCACTATCCGGTGGACCAAGGTCACAAAGCCTGCGTCTACAATTTTCACGCCTCCACCAGTTTCCTCTAAGCTTATGCTTGTCATCAAACCACATGTCCCTACTGTGGAACATATCTCTTACTTTCTTCTTAAAGGAGCGGTAAGGCCAGGATTCATCAATCTCGAAAAATCGCAAGTTCAAAAACTTTAGCAGTGTTTGATATAACCAGTCCCACTGAGCGACATAGTGTGCAAAGTACAGGACTGGAATAAAAACATAATCTTTATATATACCCATCTCATTGTAATATATATGTTTGCACTCTCTCTGCGGCCACACGAATCTACACCTATTGCATCTTATATTCAACAAATCATACACATCGTCTTCGTTTATTAGCAAATAATGGCACATTCTAACAAAATGTATACAGTCAAACCTCTTTAATACGGACACCAAAGGGACAGAACCAATTGTCCGCTTTACGGAGGTGTCCGTATTATAGAGGTAGGGAATGTATGATTTTTGGCATTTCTGGGACCAAACGAACTGTCCGTAATAGAGAGGTGTCCGTATTATAGAGGTCTCCGTAAGGAGAGGTTAGACTGTAACTTCAAATGTTGGTTTATATATGTTTTTTCTTCCTAACAAAATAAAAAGGTTCCGTTTCCTCTTCTGGAAAGTTAAAAGGTTTGGACCATCTGGTCCTTAAATCTGGATCTAAAAAATATCGGATCAGTCCAGATTTTTCCGCCTACCGGGCCACTTAGTGGGAGGTTAGTGTGACCCGAATTGACTTACCTAAATGAATTACTTCTCGATTCATATTCGTTACGCGGAAATATTTTCTTTCTGTAACCAAGAAACTATAATGCCCGCAAACCTTCCCACAAAAAGAAAATATTTCTGGAATGGATATAAAATGGAAAAAGCCTTTTTTTGTGATTTGTTATAATATGGTAAAGATTTTTCGCGAGTCAAGTGACGGAAACTGGTCAAAACTGTCCAGTAAACATTTTGGCCATCAGCAGTAAAAAGGCCGTGAAACAGCCACACAATCTGCAGACGGCTACTCCGTCACACAAAATGTCGAGGTTACTTTGAAAGAAAATACTTATCTTTGAAGAAACTTAATTAACTGATATTGTCTGAGACTAAGGAACGGCTTGGAAACTAAAATTTGATAGCATTTTGTTTTGAATAAGGGTATGGGCATGATTTTCAGTTGAACATGCCTACCGAGCGTAAAAATCGCATCCAGTCTGAGGATTAATGAGAGAGGGAAAATTTTATATATTTAGGCATGACAAAATTCAAGGGAACATTGGTACTTAGAAATAACATCTAATAGGCATGGAAAAAATGGGTTCATGCCCTCGCAGCCCAAAATTGACCTTAAAAAAATTGACCCAGCTAAACTTAGGTCCCCTATCTCTCACCGGGTTAATAATTCATTCCCAGTTTTAGCTCCTCTGGTTTGGCATGCCGGGTATGCCGATGGTGAAGCCAGTTGGTTTGGCATGCCCGACATGCCAGGCAAGAAATTGGCATGCCCAGCAAGACTGATTTTGATGTTCGCTTCAGCATCATATCCTGAGAATCACATATAATCGCCAAATATATCTTAGGGAGCTTGAAGTTACAGGTTTCATGCCTGGCAATAAATGCAGATTATAACAAAAAAAGTCATGTTTGTCACAATGTGTGTCACGGGATCGACTGGCAAAACTGAAGACAGAAGCCTGGATTTATAAATAAAAAGCACAACAAAACAACATTATTCATACATAAAATAGAATACTTAACTTGCAATCAAAGATTAATCCTTTTATTTCAAACCGATAGTGACATTTCTGGGTCCACATTTAAATTTGATCGCAGAAAAGCGTCTTAAACAATAAGATAACAAATCTTCTCAGTATAAACTTATCCATGCTTAAGTTTTATCGTGTCGGAATGTTTCCCGGTCAACAGCATTAAAAGACTGGTGAAAATGAAGCTTACCAGGTCGTTCAAGTCAGTACGAGAGTACGACGTTAATACTGCAAAGACGTTCTGATTTGGTGAATTTGGACTGCCTTCTCAGAGAGATTTTGCTTAGTTTTTCAGTGCGCTCCTTGTCGGCTATGCGAATCTCGCAAACTGTTTTACTCCTTGCTGACGATAGTCCTTTGAGCAACGTCATCTGCGTCATCCGAAGATACCCCGAGCACGCACGAAATCGGCCGAATTTCCGCAGAAGTTTTTTCGCGGATGACGAGGAATCTAGTTTGTTGTAGCGTGGCAGTTGTGGCGTCACGATGTCGTCATGTCTCTTCGCACTTGTTTGTTTTTTTTTTTCTGCGGTGCATGGTTGAGATGTTGGTGAATGCTGGTCAAGAAATGGATTCTGCGAGAGACTGTAAGTACAAATTTAGTATTAATTTGGTAAAGAAAAAGCCTGAATATCGAACAAATCCCGTGAATTATCCTTTTGGCATTCAGTTTATCTTGCTGTTGAGCATGCCTAAGAACTCCGGCATAAGTGGTTGTCAACTTGTTCACTTCGGATTGTTTCTGTTTGTATGTCTTGTAATCTTCTTCTGCTGCTAAGAAGACTAGAGAAAACTTCAAAAATAAGAAACCAAAGCTAAAAAAAGTCAGTTCTAATTTTATATCTCGAGTATAATTATTTTTGGCACCTACGGTCATATTTTTCCACTGTACTGGTAAAGTTACTTATTTTTGCTGCATAGTTTGACTGTTGTTTGAAAGACAATCAAACGGATATTACAGTCACTTTTGGAGACAAAATAAAATATCCGTAAATCAAATGCCAAAATCAGATTTGGATTTCGCTTTAAAAAAATGAACATGCTGCGCGTGTCAATGCAAAGTTGTAAACAACTCAATATAAGCAGTCTGTGAATGTGCGTTTAGGTCCACAAAACTAATTTTTCTTTTGGACATCTCATCCAAGCAAAGACTTAAGGCTTACATTGCTTGTCTACGAGTGTACTACGAAATGCTTTGCTTCAGTAAGCCTCTGAGAGGCGATTCTGGTAAATTTATAGGACGCTAAAATGCAAATAATTCTAAGCTTAAACAACCTGGCTGGGTCCGACTTTTGAATTACAAAATGTTCAGGTTTGCCGGCTCTACTTTAAATGAACATGGTTTTTGAAATGATTTTGTAATATTTTAACCCGAAAATTATGATTGGGTTATAAAGCTTTTAAAACGGACGAAAACTAAGCTAATAAACATGTTCAATGTAAAAAACTAAGATTTAGTCGCTTTTTCAACTTTACTTTGTGGGCCGAAAAATTTACCTTTACGCAAAAACAAAAGCAAATAATGAGGCTTTTATTGGACATATTTTCTGAGAATTTTATCTGATCAATTTAATGTCACTAGCATTGTTTTCGTATAGGAATTTTCCTAATTAAATGAGCTTTTAATTTAATAATTTTGATACTCTATAAACTTCTCATTTGATAGCCTCACTTTTTTATACACCGATTGAGAAACAAATTCGCTCTCGTTAAATCCTGTTTTATGACCTATTTATTAGAACTCTAGGTAACATACGAAATGATGTAACCGGACAGGCTTTAACCTTTGGTCCTAATTTATTTTTTCTTCGCAACCCCTAATCAGTTGACGGGCCGTGAAAGAATATCGCCACAAAAAGATGCGAAAAAGTTTTCGCTGAGTTTCCTTTACATATTCCGGCTTTATATGGGTCTACACCCCAATTGCCTGCTTAAAAATGAAACTGTTGTTCAATTAAGTGTCAGTTAAACTCGGTATAATCTTGACTTGCAAATCCAAATGCAAAGGTTTATTTCGTAGTAGAAAAGCGTGTAAACATCATCGAACAGCGCAATGTAAATTGGCTAATGTGAAACCACGTTTCTTTCAGTTTATTTACCATGTATTTATCTCAATTGCACACTCTTGTGAAATTAGCCCCAGACAATTAGTTGCGACCTTTAACAGACTCAACAAGCCAGTATGAAAATATGTTAAGAGAAGCTGAGCTCTACATGTTCTACTTCTTTTTTTCATATTGCCCTTGCATGTGTTAAGATTCCATTTCTTTTTTGTTACAGGTAACTTCCAGACATGACGAGGAGATAATTACTTTTCTAGAGAGCAATCCTTTAATACCGTCAGTTATTACTGACTTACTCTGAATTAAAAACGAAGAACACAGATACTGGTAATGACAAAAAAACATTAATCCCTGGCAAGCCTACAAAACAAGAAAGAGGAACTCAGACTCCTTATCAAAATGTGAAACAAGATAAAAAGAGCTTTTCTAAAGTAGGGAAAATTGCGTTCGAGAGATTTGTAATTACAACGTTATATTCAAGCACATTGCATTGTCAAACATCATAATTTACTGAATAATGAACAGTGATTTTGGGGCTTAGCTCAGTTTTTAATGAACTTTGAAAGATATTCTATAACCTTGTATTTTTAAAAGCTTTCATGGAACATAGATGCATTTTATTATACAATGAAAATAGTCTCTGTCTCTCTTTTTACTGATTTCAGTCAATTCCATTTTATTCGCAAATGGGAATCCTATTGAAGACTCATTAAATGGGGTGAGGAGTTTTTACAATCCCCCAACAGGTCATCTCCACGATGACGCTGTTTTATTACTTCGGCAGAATCCCTCAGGGTTTTACTTTCTTGTGAAAATTAGAGCTTTTGTTATTTAAACTTCGCTGGGACAACCAAATCTATGAAAATGAAAGGAATAGCAATGACGTCATCGTGTAACCGTACGTCAAAAGATAAGCACTGTGATCTGTTTATTTTTTCTTTTTTAGCCAGGCTTAAAATATCTGTAGATTCAAGGAATTATAACCTGTGCGTCGAAACATGCCAGAGACCGATTTTCGCATGCCCGGCATCACCCACATTATGGCACGCCCGGCATTCCAGGGAATTTAGCATGCCGCGCATGTCAGAAAATTTGGCATGCCCGGCATGCCGGGGATTTTGCTGGGTATGAATTACTTATTACTAGAACCTAGGCTTCTCGCGGCCTGGGTGAGAAGGTCACAGAACCTCAAATTATGCTTACAGGGCATGCGAAATTCTGTTGCATGCCAATTTCAATGAAAAACCACTCTGGGGCCACCCCCTCTATTACCAGTGAGCAAATCATTGACTATAGGCATGGGAAAAATCCTTGCATGCTAACCAACATTGAAAACGTAGCAGAAATGTGCTCAATTGCTGAGTCATACCCTAGGGGAGGCTTTAAAATACAGAATTTCCTGACATGGATGAGGGAATTTTCCGTAAACAGCATGTGATCATGCCGGCTAGGACGTATTGCCTCCGTATTGTCCCTTTTTACAGCTAGCTAGGCTCATTTTTAGGTTCCATGGCCTGAAATGACGAAAAATTCATGCCCTAAATGTAAAAAGTCCAAAAACGTCCTCGAAATTTTAGTTTCCAAGCCGTTTAAGGGGAGGAAGGAGAAAAAGTAAAAAAGACCGAGATTTTTATTTATTCATGCTTCATTTACATTGAAATTGCTGACAACTTGAACTGAATCTAAGAAATATCGTATTAGTCCGGACGTTTTCGCAAACCGGGCCACTTCTGGGAGGTTAGTGTGACCCGAATCGACTTACCTAAACGAATTTTTCATATTCAAACTCTTTCACTCCTAGAAGAAGTAATGGGGATTATTTGACACTCTAACATTTAAATCTGTGGACAAAATCCTATGGTACGTGTTACCAATGCACTTGAAAACTCTTTGATAAAACTTTTTACTACTATTGTTCACTTCTAAGGATTTTACAAAGAAATTTGATTTTCGTCTTGAGAAATTTTTCTTTAGCCACCTTTAGGGGTGAGAGGGTTAAGCGTGAATAGTTTGTTCTAACATTTTCAACAGCCACACAAACTGCAGACGGCTACTCCATCATACAAAATGTTGAGGCTTATTTGAAAGAAAATTCTTACTTTTGAACAAACTTAATTAAGTGTTATTGTTTGAGACTGAGCTGAGAGAGAAAACGGAAAAGAAAAAAAGACGGAGATCAGCGTTTCACCTCCACCTTTTTACCATGTAAAAAAAAAGGTTAGCAGCGGTGGTATTTTCAGAGGTTGGCAGCGTTTTTCCTTCCAGCCTGTAACTGGGGCCCTACACTAGCACAGAGCTTTTGGATTTGGACAGACTTTGTATAATAATCTTTATCATGTAAAACCCCCAGTGTGTTTTATTAGGTGGCCCCGTTGTATGTTTATACACTTATTTAGTCATTTCTAGTCATCCCAGTCATTCCTAGTAAAGACAAAGATGGTGTGGCCACATTCTGAAAACCTTGGTCAAAATGAAATTTTGCAATATTTTTTACGGCATTTACAACATCGTCAAACCTTGCAGGCTTAATGAGGTGATAAAGTTGGGAAACAAGATTGGAATCTTTTTTACAAAGTTGCAGCAACAGTCGAGCAAGGTCTCTCATTTTTTGCGTAACAAGGCTGTTTTGTTTTTCTCCATACTTCTCTACTTACAAACCAACTGAGGAAGTTGGCTTGAAGTTCTCGCCTTGACCCAAATACACCAAATACGAAACTACTTTCCCCAAAAGAATCATGTTCTACTATCAAACTTTTTTTCTTCTTCAAACATGTTGTTTATTAGACTGTTCTTAGCAAATACCTGGGAAAAAAATCGGGGTTCACCGTGCTTGTTTCCTCAAAAACTGCTGTGAAAGGTGGACATGGTTTTGAGATCGCAGTCAGGATGGATAATTTGCGCGGCGGGGACTGGGGCGAGAGACAAAATAACGCCCATCGTGTTCGAAGTACGCACTCGAGATCAAGCTTGTTTTCGGTTGTTTTTACGTGTTTGATATCGCCAACACAGAAATTCAAACTTGAAAAGATTACATTAAATACCGAGGAATGAGGTAAGTCAAGATTTGATGAGATTTTGGGGTTATGAATCTTTATTTCGGACCATTTTGTAGCGCCGGCGTTCTGTTTAATTCCAGTTAGCTAGGGTTCGATTTTTTTGCTTTTGCACAATAATGCTTGACAAAGTAACATGAAGAAAAGACTATTGATTCCTATTCTTCGTATGTTCGCTTGTTTGGTTTCTATACACAGCAAAATGTGAATTCAGCAGCAAACTTTGTGTTTACATCAAAGACTGGTCTCCCTCGCGTGGTTCTGGTGATACGGTGGGTCTTATTTGTTCCAGAAATATTCGTCTCTCCACTCTCGGAGTTTGAACAACATATGTACAGTAGCGATCCCAGGCCAGATACTGGCTCGTTAATGCAGTTGGAGAGCCGTAGAGCGGTCCCACAGGCTTCACAGCCCCCATAATCCAAAGCCTCAGCCAGGAAATTTTAATAATTCCACAACTCGACGGCCGCGAAGTGATAAACCACTGCAGACTTCGGGATCACGCACATTTCTTTCATTTCCTTGTTTTTCGATAGCAAGGCAGGAAGCTTTTATCCGATCTGTGGCATTATTATTGCGCATAAAAGCTTTGCGTCTGCAAAAGCGGCCCTTGTTTGTTCTTTTCGCGCTAGTGGGAAGAACCGCCGCCATCTTGGATGTCGCAATGTTATGCGCAGTAGAGGGTGCGCAGTGCAAAACAAGGGAATCACCTTAAATTGTAGGATCAAAATTTAACTTCTCATTTCCTCTAGAAGTGGTGGGCAGAAGTTTTTAAAGTGTCAGTTAAATTGATCTTGTGTGATCACGTCCTTAATTATCGCAACCACTCTGTATTACAAAGTATTTATATTATGAGAAATTTGATGCTGAACACTTCTAGAGCCTAAAGGCTCTAATCTGAAAGGACACAGGACACATAAATAACTCTTACATTGTTACATTACATACACAACATTGTTGGCGCAACAATGTTGGGAGTTGTTGCGTCCGTTTGCACGCAGCCTGAGTGTTTCAGTTAATGAGGAAGAAAGCAAACTATTTATACAACCTTTCAATACTGTTTAGGTTCCGTTTAAGTGAACTGAAAATTGAAAGTGTATTTTATTTTGTTATCCAGGTTTTTGGTTTTAACTTGCGACAGCGTAAATCGTTCCTGAATGCGGTGATGAGGTATGGTCTGCCTTCTCCTGAAGGGTCTCGTCGATCACAATGCGGTGAGATGTATGCCTTACGAGAACTTCTTTTCTAAAAGAAGGCCTTTTCCAGGTCATTTGTTTTTACATACGTGGTAGTAATAATGAAAGGTTAGTAAGTGTGGGCGAGGTCGAAGGTCAAAGCATCTTTGCTCTGACGCTGTAAGCTTTGCGTTCTATGCATTCAAATGGGCCGTTTATTCTCAGTGGAAGTCCAAACGAATGCTGGCTACATACGTGTTGGGCATGCGTAATATCAACCTGGAGATAAGGATTGCGGGGCTCCCCTGGTAGCCCGCAATAGTATTATCATTGTTATACTACTACATGAGATTTTCCGGAATTTGATTGGCTTAGGGCAGTGGTATTTCAGCTTAATTTAAAATGCCTACATGTGAAAATTACAAACCTTTTGCGGGTAGTAGTATAAACAATTAAATGCATGATTTGAAGTGATATTCGGCATAAATACCCCTCGTGATATTTCAAAATTGTCTCAAATTTCACTCGCCCAACGGCTCGTGAAATTTGGTATAACAATCGTGGTAGTTATGCCAAATATCACTACAAATCATGCTATTACCTATACAAACTTGTTTAATAGATTTGACCTTGAAATTTTGAGAGAATTCATTTCCGTCTGACTTCTGTTACTTTATTCCGTTCTAGGTTCGCACGAGACCTCCGGGGGAAATCCGAGAAAGCCTTCCAGTAAGTAATTGATATAGTGGAGTTTACGTGTAAACATTTTCCTCATCATGATGTTTGAGGAAAATTTCCACATAATTCAACAAACTTGTCATTTGAGCGAGGTTTTGGGCCATACCCTATTGGTTTCCTAAGAAGCATTTTGCTGTATTGGAATTGATTAGCTGAAGTAGCGTTTAGGAAGGCTCTCGGAAGATATCTTTTTCCTCGAGAAGTAGCCATGATGATATCTGTCACCCACCTGCATCACTCTGTGCTTTTCCGCATTTCCTCTATTTTCCTCCGTAATGTTGAAACACACTATATGACTACTTGTTGCTAGAACACCTGCCTCCATGCTGGTTATATTTCATCACATATCAAATACAGTACTGCGAACAGAGTTGAAAATAACGACACGTTGTGGAGTATTTTTGATGAAGTTAGAAAAGTTTGATGTTGTGAAAAAACATTTTAACGTAACGAGATGTAAATTGTTTTTGACCTACAGAGCATATGTAGCTATGTTTCTGCGCCACTTGTGTGAGCCTGGGACAGACAACAAGGAAATGTTTAATGATGGAGTACCTCGTGAAAGGCCTACTCTGGGACCTTAACTCGCCGCGAGATTGTGCGAGCTAATGCGAGTTTAGGCGAGTTAAGGCGAGATAAGGAAAAATTGAGCTCACCTATTAGTTGCGAGTTTGTGCGAGTTTGTGCGAGTTAAGGCGAGTTAAGGGAAAATGATCCATCTTATGTTGAGGTTATAAGGCTTAAAACTTATAATATGCTTTAGTAACATACATATCAAGATGCCTTGGAATCTTTGTATGTCTTATATAATTATATATAGTAGGCTCCATGTTGTCCAATTACGAAAAAATTAAACCAAAAATTTCAGATGAGCTCCAAAGTTGAATGAAGCCAAATCTTGTTTAAATTAATAAACTGAAATATTTTCCTAATTGGACAAGCTTAAGTATGGATATGCTAGTGATATGGAGTCCTGTTCTTTATTAATTATGTAGCATTTAGACTCCAAACTAGACCATTTGATGGCTGTATCATAATAATAATCATTGTCATCATCATCATATATCATTTATTAAAGCTATATAATTATTTGGCAGAGTAATAAATTACCAGTAGTGAGGAAAAAAAATGAAAACAAAACAATCATGAATTGATAAAAAAAAATGTAGCTGTAGTATAAGCACAGGTAGGATATTTAATTTAATTTAATTTAATTTATTTTTTTAAATCAATAACACTATGTTTTAATAGGCAGGTGAGCATAATAGGTATCACATGACATGTCATCAATTGTTATCACTAACTCCAGAATTGAAAAAAAAAAAAAGTTTTTGCAGTCTGTGTCAATGTTCTTCAAAGAACTAGTATAAAAATCCGGGGAAGCTGACGAATTACAACTCAACTGAGGAAATTTTTATGCCACAATCAATTTTACTGAAATGAAATGAAATTTCTTTCTCCTTGAAAATTACGACTTATCTTTAAGTCTTCCATTTGATCCATTCTCTCCATGTCACTGATGGTTTCCCTTGGAGTCCAGCTCAATTGTTTGTTTTCACTGCCAGAAATAATTGCCTTTTCGTTTCCTCGGATAATCTATTCTAATTTCTTGCAAATGAAGGCTGATGCCTTTTCGCAAAGACAGCAGTTCCCATATTTTAGAAAATCCCTCCTTAAACTTGGACAATCCTGTGAGAGACACCTTGATTTCTACAAAAGAAAGGAGGATCAAGTTAACTTGATAGTAAACTCTTGATCATTCTTAGCCTAGCAAAATAGCAAAAAAAAAATGACCATATTTTCTGTTTTGGCTTACTTATTTTTTACAAAATGTCAGAAAGTGTTAATAGTTGTGCAGAGGACTATACCTTATTTAACTTGATTAACAAGAAAACACTCTCTACTATCGGCTTTGTCTTCCAAACTCTTAAGAGTTGTCACTGATGAATCTTTCCTGACTTTCCCGCTTCGCATTTTTGCAAAATGATCACCGGCTCAGGCGTTTTGTGCGTGTTTTTATGTCACGTACGCCACATTGAAGCTTCCAACCTAAAACTTGCCAGTGGACTGGGATCAACAAGGCTTTTATAGAGTTAACGTTGCAAGGGTAAAAGGCTTTAGCTTAGCTTACCTGCATGTGATACATTTTGAAACTTCTCGATTTAACATCAAAAGTTTTGCACGAGTTCTCCTTCTTTTCTTCAGAAGTTTTCCCGTCCATCTTGAAAATTACCCAGAAAGCATTTCGAGGACAATAGGCTGAGCGAGAGGGCCCTGGGAAGACACGAGTTACCAGTATCTTCTGGGTAATTTCAAAGATGGCGAACGAAGTTGGCTATCGATGCAAAATATTGTACCTTTAGCAATCCTTTATTCAGTTAAGGGCTAAGTGTAACAAGTCTTCTGAATCATGCATGGGTTATGGTTGCCAGTCTGAATACAATGTAGGCCATACAGGATGTCACGTTGAACCAATGTACAGATCTTCTATTACGAGGTAAATATTTATAAGAATTATTTATAAGAAATATGGACTGCAATCAGTATGTGGACTATTTAAAGGATTCTCGATTATGGCTACATCCTAGCCTTTCATTGATGATTGTCAGCTGGAATCCTCATTAAGCTTCATCAGATTATAAGATGATACGTAAGCTACTACTCTTCATATGTCATAAACAGCTTGGATGCATTATATTTGCAAAGTAATTAAACTTTCCATTACAAGTAAACTTTTTTTGTAAATCATTAGCCAGCTTAAAACTAAAAATTTGATATTCTGGTGTTATGTTTTTGTATTTCACTCTAAATTCGAGATTTCTTATTTAAGCCAAAAATTAGAAACAAATCATAGGAGAATATTTTTTTCTTCAATTGAGAGATTCAAAGCAATCTTGAAATTAGAGTGTTTCTTTATCTTGCGTAGAAGTGTAAGACTAAAACTTAAACTATTTTGTGAAAACGTTTTCGTGGATTCACTGTTAGTGCTTTTAGTTAATGTCACTTACTTTGTGGACCAAAACACAAACAGTGAATGTGGGATTTGTTAGACCCTGTGACCCCATGCCTCTGGAATTTCTGCCATGCTTAGCATTGAAGCCTTTTCATTAGGCAACGAGTTAGTGCATGTTCAGGCTGTTCCTGGTAGTTCCATTGACAGTCCAGTTGTGACTCCAAGGCATGACAATGTTAAGTAAGAAAAAACCTCATCGAATCTTTAGTGGTGAAATACCCTTACCACAGAGGCTATTGGAAATTCCAGAAGGATGGGATTGGTCAATTACATATTTTTTTAAAGGTAAAAACCCTGTTTTCCTTAAAAATCACTATCTGTTAAACTTTTGAAATTTGTGTTCTTTGGCGTCTTCCCTTTATGGAGTAATTGTGAAATTACACTGAGAGTAGTATGAGATATTAAAATTGGTATCCACTTGGCAGTGGCGAGATTGGGCGAGTTTGTGCGAGATAATGCGAGTTTAGGCGAGTTAAGGCGAGATAAGGAAATTTGAACATAATCTCAAGTTGCGAGTTAAGGCGAGTTAAGGTCCCAGAGTAGGCCTTCGTGAAGGACTTCAAAGAACTCAAGTGCTGACCCGGTATCATGAGCCTCATAAGAAAGAAGGTGGGCGGGTTTACCATAAGAAATCGTGAAAACCAAGTCTAAATGTGTTAGTATTAACGCTTTAAACCCTAAGATCAAAATTTGAATTCTCATTTGTTGCCGCTATTCATTTCCTACAGAAGAAGTGGGGAGAAGTTGGTAAAGTATGAAGCAAATTCATTTTGTGTGTTCATGTCCGTAATTCTCATGACCACTCTGTTTAAAAAACGCATTGATATTACAGGGAGAAATTTGATGCTGATCACTCTTAGGGCTTAAAGGGTTAAGCTTCTGGAGTTATTAGGGCTTAAAGGGTTAAGCTTCTGGAGTTAATTCTAAAAGTGGCGTGAAAGCCGGCAAGAAGTATTTTCTTTTGGCACTGTTCATTTTACTAAACAGGGTTCTTTCAACGTTATGAGGTGGTGAAACCAAAGGCTGAACTCCGAGGTGGAGTGGGGTGGGGAGGGGGCGAGGAGGCACTTCCTGGATAGGCTAATGGGTATGTGTGAGTAGCCTGCGGACCGCAGACGTATTTCCGGTCGTCGCCTCTCTCTCTCCGTTATTTTTCGGAGGGAGAGAAGCGACGATCGGAAATACGTCTGCCGTTCGCAGGTTAATGTGTGAGGGGCCTAAAACGACTAGCTAGTGACGATGATTGTCGTGGGTATTGGCCTTACGTTCAGGTTGAAGAGTTTGCTCATATAAATGGATGGGAAGCTTGTCCTGATGAAGAACCTTCAACAGAAAAACCTTCAAGTAAAACCTCCTCACGTGTCTCCACACCAGTAACAGAGATTGTCGACAGCAAAAAGGTTGAACAGGAGCCAGTTAAAAAGGAAGAAAAAGAGGCAACACCTGAGAAGAAGGAAGACGAACAACAGAAATCTGAACCAATGAAAACTGACAAAGACGAAGGAGGTACGGATCAATTGACTGACAGGCTATTTTCTCGGTGGGAGTACTCCTTATAATGGCCTGATTTAGCAACAGAAAGGGAACGTCAGTTGAGGACGGCGCGCGCAGATCGAACAACTGGCTTGACCAATGACAGAGCGGCAAATTGGGCACTGGAAGTCGAGATTAGTCCTTTCTGCGAGCTTTCCCGTCGTCAAATGACTTTCCCGCTCTGTTGCCTAATCAGCCTAATGGCCTATACAAGCAGGCTCCACCCGAAAGGGATACCTTTTTCAGGCTTCAGTTATAAGAAAGGGTAGGGATTTTACTTGTTGAAGTATATGAAAGGTTAGGGAAATTTTTCATTTCGGTCTGTGAAAGAAGTTGCGGTATTTACCGTAATGTGATCATGTTGTAAAACTTCCAACATGTTTTTAACTGAAAGGGAGTAATTGAAGTTCATTCGGTGTTTAGTTTGAATCTAACTTGTTCTTTTACAGCTGGCATCATTTGTGTCGAGTAACGTATCGCCTCCATGTTTCTCAGTGACTTACCGTTAATTATTAACTGAGAAAGACCTAAGATTATTAGACACTATATTAACATTAATAAAGGGATTTTTCTCTCTTCATTGAAGAAACGATTATCTTTCGCAAAATAGTATAGTGCAACAGCATTTTTGACGGAAATATTCTTTCCATGGGGTACCCAACCAAGTAGGAAAAAGACGGAAGTTCCGGGGGCAGGAATGTCAAGCACTCCAGGGTGGATGGGCGTTCTAAAGCAAAAACTACACTATCAACGCCAATACACTACATCCACTGGTTGGCTAATCGGTTATGCAAAATATTTTAATGAATGAGTTAATGGTATGAGAACGTGTAATTTTATAGAACCCCTCGTGTCCCGTTTGCAGCTAAAGAGAAGGCTAATGAGGAAGATAATGATAGTGCTAAACAGGAAAAAGGTGAGGAAGCTAAACCTGCTGTAGATAGTGAAGAAAACAAGAAGGAAGTCAGCGATGGACACAAAGAGGATGACAGCATCAAAGGTGAGTTAGGAGAAGTTATTAGGGAGTTTGGTCATGTTTTTGAGCGAAGCACGTCAACCGGAGTGGTCTTTTTTTGCAGTTTTCGACAATGATTTTGCCAAAATTTTTAGACAAATAGTCTCTATGATAGTAAAGACACTTAGAAATACAAATTTCGCAGCATCAAGTTGCTTTAAAATGAAAAAGACTTCACTTCCGGTTAACGTGCGTCGCTCAAAAACGCCTTTGTTTAAGCTCTCTATTGTCCCTTATAAGTACGTTGGAAGAATCTTCCTTACTGCTTCTCTACTATCAGGCCGGATTCACGAAGCCATCAGTTAAGATATTTTCATCGCTCTAAGCCCTTTGCAGCGGGTCATTCACGTGGTACAAAACCGCCATGCTGTAGATCAAGGCCAGATGCACTGGAACAAGACAACAATTGACAATGGTCCCAGTGCGTCCCTTTTGTACCACGTGACTGACCAGCTACAAAGGACTTGATGATCATTGTTGTGGATCTAGCGTTAATACAAATCTTAACTCATAAGGTCTTTCTGAATGCAGACCCAAGTGCTTAACTTTGTCCTCCAGATTAGTGACCCTAGTCATTCGGTGATTGTACCCATCCATGGACGACTTGTGGACGTAAAATTCTATTCCACGAATATGCTGCAAAACTAATCAATCCGGAAAATGTCCCCCTTCCTCACGAAATTCTTACTTTGGCACAGGACCGCAAAGGTCGACTGTTGGCACCACTGGGAACCCCCATCCACAACATCAAGAAACCCCGTATTTTGTTTTAACTTTTACTTACTGTTAGCAGATCCAAAGACTGATACAGACACCAAAATGGATGTTGATTTTCCTAGTGAAAAAGAGGATCCTGAGAATACATACTCTTGGGCTAGTTTATATCCATGTATAATTATACTGATATAATTATATTTTTTAATATTTTAATCAGTTTATAATGATTAGTCCGTTTTAAACTATTTTTAATGTATGTTCTTAGGTTTTTTTAGTGGTTTTTTTTTCAGAAAATATTTTCTTAAAAAATTTTCCCAAAATTACGATGTCTTAAGGTTTTTCTTAATATTTGTATATACATAATTCACTTTTTATCCTGTTTTGTATTTTTTAGTTTGTCGAGCGTTTTTAACATGAGCCTCTGGCTCGGAAGATTGTGTAAACACTTCCCACGTCATCGACATTAAATAAATTAAAAAAAAAAAAAAAAAGGTCAATGAAGGCAAAGAAAATAACGACAATAAATCTGACGAAACAGAGCCAATGGATGTTCAAGAAACTGGAGAAAAGTCTTGTGAAGATGGCAAGGATGGTGAACAAAAGAAGCCAATGTTTGAAGCGGAGGAGAAAGAGGATGATAAAACTGTTGACACAGCTGATAAGAAAAATGATAATTCAGGAAAAGGAGAAGAAAAAGAGGAAAAGGACACGACTAAGGAAACAGAGAGTTGTGAGAGTGAAAGTGTAGAGCAAGGTGACGTGGTTGATAAAAAGGAAAATGAAGGAAAAAAGGAAGTTGAGTCAGTTGAAAATTCTTCTGATGAGGCTGACGGTAAGAGGGATTCTGATCAAACAGAAAAAGCACCAGAAGAGAAAAGCGGAGAGAGCGAGAAAAAAGAAGAAGAGTTAGAAACCGATAAAACTAATGATAAACCTTCAGAGAAAATAGAATCTGATCTAAAGGAGGGCAAACCGACTGGAGATGCCTTAGAATCAGATAAAAAGGCAACTGACAATACAGCAGAAAAGACCGAATCGCCTGCAAAAACAGAGCAGGCCCCTATTAAAACTGATCCGGTAGCAGTCCCTAAACAGGAGAAATCTACTGAGAAATCGGCTGGACTGAGTAAGCCTGCAAGTGCAGCTAATGAACAGCAGCGGTTCATGTTTAGCATTGCCGATGGTGGATTTACTGAATTGCATACTCTGTGGGAAGTGGAAGAGAAAAGGAAATGCGATGATATCTGGTGGAGATGCCATGATTACTGGCTTCTAGCTGGAGTTGTCATGTATCCTGAACACAGTTATTGAAGTAGTTACTGTATTATTCCCTTTATTCCTTCCCATCCCATTTTGTGGTCTATGTTATGTATTGGGTATCCAGATTTAAAATTTTTGTCGAGGGTAACTAAATGGCATTTCATCATTGATATCAAAGCGTTTGTCCGCTACTTGCTGTTCGAGGTGTTTTCACGTATACAGCAAACGGCAAACGTCAGATTCAAGTTAAGCATTTCTCAAAATAGAAAATGAGCAGATAAAAACAGCTCAAAGATAGTTCTTATGGATGAAAAATTGCGCGAAACACTAATTTATGTGTAGAAATAATTAGCAGTAAACCAAAAGTAAAGGGGAAACTTGGTCACATGGTACAAATTCGCGTAAACGTGATGCTTTTAACCTCTCTACTTATGGATCTCTGTGGAGGGGGTGGAAGGATAGAAGAGAGGCACTTCTTAGAAATTTTCATTCCGCGGTATTTTAAGTATCCTGTACCCGTTCCTTCCCCTTGACTTGAAGTGTGTGATCGGTCAGGGTTTAAAAAAATCAGCTCTTTCCCTTGCCAAACCCTGGACCCGAAATAGCCGGGCCCCAGTTGTTCAAACGTTGGACAGCGCTATCCACCGGATGAATCAATATTTAGCGGAAAAGTATTAGGGGAGCCAAATGCGTCAGCCAGTGGATAGAGATTTATCCAGCTGAGTGGATGGCACTATCCATCTTTTGAACAACTGGCGTCTGATTGAAGGGTATGCGCTATTTGGACTTTTTGTTTTGTAATTTCTTGTTTGTTTACCCTCAAAGCACTAGTAGGAGTTCTTAAGAACTCGTTAAAACGTTTCCGTGCGTTCCAAATCGAATTACAACTTGGAAGTGTTGGTTTTTAAGGAGAGGAGAAAACCGGAGCACCCGGAGAAAAACCTCTCGGAGCAATGGAGAGAACCAACAACGAACTCAACCCACATATGACGTTGACGCCAGGATTCAAACCTGGGCCACATTAGTGGCACTCGAGTGCTCTAACCACTGCGCGTGCGCCAGCGTTGTTCCTCAGTTGACAATACCCGGTCGTCACTTGTTTCCATCCGCCAAACTGACATTTTCCTCTCAGTGGCTCTCACAAGACGTTTCACTTTTCTTACATGAAATTTCTCTGTCTCTTGAAATTTCTGTTCAAAAAAGTGTAAGTCTCTTCAATTTTAAGGGAAAAAAAACATTCAAGATGGCACGAGTAGGATTCGATCTCGGAACATCGGCTCTGCAGTGCATCACTTTAATCCCTACACCACCAAGGACTTGATGACAATGAATGGTTTGTTTTGAATATATATAGCAACAACCCTAACCCTAACCCTAACTCTAATCCTTACTTTGTGTACGAATCATTAATCTGTCAACGTCAGTTTGGCGGATGGAAATGAGTGTTGACCACAATACCCTACGTTCGATATAAACTCCAATGCTTTCTGGTTTGGTTTTCTTTGTGGTCAGGTCTCCTTTGGGAATTACCAGACAATAAAATCGTAAACATTTTGCAGTTTTTTTTTTCCGAAAGCGTCTTAGTCATATTAGAATTCTGATATATCGAACGTTGGCTTTTCAATAGAAGGTGCAGTTTATAGAGTAGAGCGAAAAACAAAAAATTGCTGAAAAAAATCCAACGGAGACAAAGTCATTTTATCTAAAACTACAACCATCCGAACTGCGACTTAAAATTTTAATTGTTTTATAATAGAATGTTGTATAAAATTTCTCTACTTTTGTGAGATTGCGAAAATTGGTGAGAATAGGGTATTTTGTTTCTCCTTGACATTATCTCTCTTTCAGTCACGGTTATGGCAGGTGGCAGGATATCGCTAATGATCGCAAGTTTGTTTTGGTCAATGATCCGTTCAAAAATGGTAAGAGTTATCAAAACTCGCGTGCCTTTAATAATAAGTGGTAAGGTGCAGGGCTGTCATTAAGAGCCGGGAACCGGGGACTCCCCCCGGCTGTTGTGAACGCGGTCCCCGGCTAGTCGCGTAGGTAAATAGGAGAAAAACAGAACCAAAAGAAATCCCTAGCTGTTTGATTCCTTGCCTACTACTTATTGTATTTATCCTGCAACTTGAAATCTTAGTGACATCCCTGAAGGTGTACTAGTAATAGTTAAGGAATGGACTTGCAGCAAGTCGACTGCGTGAGTGCCGAAGGCGTGAGCGAAGCAAGCGAACGAGAGCGGCGAAGTTGCGAGACTAGCCACGTAAGTTTAGAAACAAGTCGACTGCGCGAGGGGACGCGCGAGCATCGTACGTTGAGAAAGTCTAAGGTAATTTCAATTTAGACCACGCTAACATTACCACTCAAACGGGAACTTATCAACCTAGTTCACACTTCTTTTGCATATCTTATACCTTGGTTTGTTTCTATTTCAGTCTCTCTGAAATACAAGAACCGCTTTATTGCGCGACGCTTTAAGGTTTGTTCTGCTGATATTGTTCCCAGTTTTGTGTTTAGACATCAAATAGGTTTTCATCTTAAGTTTCTTTGGGTTTCAGGGATAAATGGCCAATGACTGTGTGATATTAAGTATCTGTACCTTATTAACAAAGATTGCTTTGACAATTGGTCATAGGCAATTAAGTATTGATCACTCAGGCATACGAAACTCACTGCAACGATTTACTTGAGGTACCGCCAAACAATAGCTTCCTAATGCCTAATGCCCAAAGCAACCTTTCTTGAGTCAGCGATATCCCCAAATTCTCAGTCTTAAGTCTGAGTTTTAAAACATCAAATTTAGCCCCCTTCCAGTGGCATTGCTTCATTGTTTCCCCCTGTACATCTTTTTTATGCTAATTCAAGCACTGTGGTATAGTTATAATTGAAACTAGAAATTCAGTTAAGAAATTAGAAACCTGAATTAAGCTCTTAGACTGGTTCGACAGAGGAAGACAGTGCGTACACTAAGTAACACTGTCACAGTTCACAACAACTTTATTGACGTTATTGTAGCGCACTAGTGTGCTTTTCTTGTGTTGGCATAGTTCACGCCTTGTGTTGGTTTGAGCATCTCGCAATTGATCTCCGTGAATGGCACCCTTGTGAATTATCTGCTGTTTTGTTTTAAGTTGTTAGAACAAGCGCTTGTAATAGAAGAACAGCTGAGACGAGCCGATACCATGAAACTCAGGCAAGATGCCAACCACCCTGCCATGGCTTTAAATGCAAGGTAAATATCAAATCAATCTGCAGGAACGGTGTTTTGGCGCCTTTTTTGAGAACTGAGATACGATGTGCAGTCATTTTTTGTCTTTGTTCGGTAGATTTGCGGAACTGGAGTGCTTAGCGGAAAGTCACCAGCATCTGTCCAAGGAGTCGTTAGCAGGAAACAAACCTGCCAATGCTGTACTTCATAAAGGTAATCTTTCACACAGAACGTTTAGTAGCTTATGGCTTCAATAGCCGGTGAATAGGCTGTCTATAAGGGGAAGGTGAAAAAAATGGGGACCATTAGAGGTACTTCTTGCTAAACACGTTAAAGCGTTTGTACCTATTCATCACAATTAAAGTAGCGTCGTTCGAACTATAAGCCTGTGAATATTGTCGCCTTTCATCGCTCCCCTCTTTTGGACGTTTTGTGAGAAAAACTAAAAAATGTTACGCCTGGTTTTAAACCTTTCTTGTGAAAATGAATTTTATCTGCCTTTCGCTCGTGGTGATAAAAACGTTATTGAACATAGTGACCCTGTTGTATGATTAAAAGACAAAAAATCGCTATATCACCAGTCCTCAATTGTTCAAAAGCTGTATAGGGACCTATGGCGCTATCGACAGGATAAATCGCTAACCAGTAGATACGTATTAGGGAAACCGATTGTGATATCCTCTGGACAGTGATTTATCCAGTGGATAAGTTGCCATCTTCTTAACTTCTAGGATGTAACAGACGCACATTTATCGTTCTTGTTTATGTTTGCAGTACTTAATCAGCTGGAGGAGTTGCTATCAGACATGAAGTCGGACGTCAACCGTCTTCCTTTGACAGTAGTCCGAATGCCTTCCGTCACTGCTCGGCTTAACATGTCGGAGAGAGGAATCCTCAGCCGTCTAACGAAACGTTGCGAGGGACCACCACCCAATGTCATCATACCTGGAAACACCATCCAGCCCCCTCCCGTTCCAGGAATGGGTTCAGTTGCTATCCAGCCAAAGGTCCAGTCCTTAGTGTTGGGCGGTGGCACTATCATGCCCCCTGTACAAATCAGAGCTGGACCCCTTCACTACACTACAAGCTCTGTGTACCGCGCTCCACCCGTGACAGGCAGCAATGCAACCATCACAGTCCAGCCACCTCCACCAACTACTCTATTGCTTTCGGCCTCCACTGCCACGTCAAGTCAGGCCAAGCCCTGGTTCGTGCAGAATATACCTAAACCAGGCTCTCCTATGATCAGTTATCACGTGAACTCACCCACCCCCACACAGTACGTCACTACTCTTCCTACCAAGCCCGCTGTGACTGCGGCATCCGCTGTACCACAAACAGCGTCGGCTGCTGCCAGCTCTGGAGGCGTTCTTACTCCGGTCATCAATAGCGTTTACAGTTTGATCACTGGCCAAACCGGAACCGAGTCTCCCCGCAGCGGTACACCCCCCGTTATCCAAGGCGGAATTGGTAAAATTTTGAGCAAGTCTACCACAGCTCTGGTGGAAAATCAGATCACTTCCATAATACGTAGCAAGGCTTCAGCAATGGGTCTTATTAAGCCAGATACCTCGTCTGGCCACAGTTCCCCCTCGGAAACGCAAGCAGCTTCGCCAGGACAAGGTCAAACTACTCCCCAGGCCCCTCAGGAGGAACCCAGCCAGTCACATACTGTGAAAACTGGGGATACCACTAAGGACAAAGATCCTGATGTGATTTGTTTGGACTAATTTAAATGCTGTCCTAAGAAAACCGAAACTCTTGCTTGACTGGTTCTAGTTATAGTTCCTGTTAAAAACGTGCTGCATGACACGTGACTATCGTAGAACCGAACATTTTTAGGCACCTTTAAAGTGCGCTGTAAAGGCTTATTACTGTCCCGTCAACCAAGTCAAAATTATCCAAATAATCGGTCATTTGTACATTTATAAAATATTTTATTGCTGTTGGTTTGAATATTCGATGTGAACTAAGTCTTTTTGTCTTTTCGTCTGTGGGAGAGAGGGGCTGGGATGAAATTGTAAAGTTGATGTAACTTATGTGGAGTTCAGCTAATATATGAGCAACAAATAAACACCCACTTTTTAGAAAAGAAATGTCTTTGCTCTCGAGTTCTCTCATTTGCCAAGAGCAAGTGTATCCGTAATTTTTTTGTTGAATCAGAAATTTCGTTCAAAAAAGCGGAATACTGTTTCTGTCTTAGTTCATACACATTCTATTTTATTACTGTTTTTCGCGTTGTGAACGTCTCGATAAACCCTGAACAGAAAGATGTAATTTTTTTTTTCATAGTATGACAATACATAACTCAAAGTTAACTATTTTTTGTGTCTCAAGGGAATTGGCGTCTGTCCCCATCCAGTCCTCTTGGAAAACTGTGCAATCACCGCTGATTTTTTGCAATCTGGCAGGAGTTAAACTACTATGGCAGCCAAAACGTCTTTTTTAAGAGCGAGTCTCTTGTAAGAACGGACCAGTGATTTTAGATCAAAAAAATTAATCTCTTTAATATTCTAAGATTTTATTTTTCGGTGATTACAAAATGCATTTCGACGAACAACCAATGAGCCGCAAAATTAAACAAAATGGCCATGAAGTGAGCCTAGGTTGCACAGATAAAGCCTTAAAAAAATCTAGTTTAAGGTAAGCCGAGTTTATTTCTACATCTATGCCTATATTTAATATTTTGACAGCTATACAAAGTGATTCACTCGTTCGTAACAAGTACAGTATCAAAACATGCATTAAATTTAATATGCAGCGAGCTTGGGTTAATAGTGCCAGTTGGATTATACAAGAAAAACGGCGTTCGGCCTAAACTTCTACGGAGGCTGTCACATGCAGCCCGCTTAACAAGTAAGTTAACATTTTGCTCATTTAACTCTAATCTAAATATTGCCATAAACAAATAAATGAAGGTGTTAAATTGTATCATATTTGTAACCCTCTTAACCGTCTGTTTTCTGACTCGACCCCAGTTGCCACTAAGACCCTGTTTACATGGAGTGGGGGACCCCGGTCTAGTGGGGTAAGTTTCTTTTGTTTTGTGTCCTCCAGAGCGTGAAAACAAAAGAAACTTACCCCACTAGACCGGGGTCCCCCACTCCATGTAAACAGGCCCTTAGTCTCCTATGGAGCGTTTTCACACGACGTCACGGCGGCCATACAATGAAATGGTGGCCATGTTGGTGGTCCAAACAAATCCTGTGGGAGTTGAACTCTTTTCTTATGTAAACACTTTCTTTTGTTCCGTCGTTGTCGCTTGAAGGGAAGCAACCATCCCATGGTCCTCTTCGTACCCGATGCCGTAATAGTCTCCCGCAACCGTTCCTTGGCCCCTTCCAAATAATAAGAGACGACTGGGGACGAGTAAGGTCTGTTTGGTCGACTCGTGTTAAGGCACCCCAGGGCCACGCCCATTGAGCTAAAACACGCTCCGTTCTACTTCAACTTTCAACTTTCAACTTTATTTAAATTTGAAAATATAGCAAAAGATACATTGGGACTGGCCTGCAGTTAGCGAGGCTATTCGAGGCAGGCCAGGCTTCATAATTTACAACAAACTAGACAAATACAAAGAAATTAGGCGTTATATAAGTATATACATTTTACATTAAATAGATACGTTCTACTTAAATGCAAGGACAATAATTAAAGTGAAATTTTAAAAATAAAATAAAATTAAAATAAAGGACAATAGAATTACTTTTTCATTTTCACGATGATCGTATCCACATCAATATAGGAGTCTTCAGTTTCAAGGAAATCGAGTAGCATTTCTTTTAGTGATCTTTTAAAAGCTTTTTTCGGTCTTTCTTTAAGAATTTGAGGTATCCCATTCCAAATTTTGACCCCAACACGCGAAAAAGCATTTCGTTTGACATTGAGTCGAGATTCTTTAGTATAAAAATGTTCAGAGGTTGAGGCACGTGTGTTGTAAGTATGAACACTAGAAATTCGAGAGAAGAGTTTCGAAATATTAACCGGAGCAGTGTTTTTATTTACATCATACATAAGACTACAAACGGATTCATAATATAGAGACTGTAAAGGTAGAATTTTTGCATTGACAAAAAAAGGTATTGCGTGGTCGTTTGAAATTTGATAATAATGAAATTGGCCTATAATTAGAAGTGTCGGTCTCGTCGTCAGCTTTGAAGATAGGTATAATTTTAGATATTTTAAGTTTTTGGGGGTAAGCCCCAAGAGAGACAGATGTATTGAGAATATCTGAAAGAACTGGAGATATGACTTCGCTTGAGTATTTAAGAAGTTGAGTAGGACAGGAGTATAAGCCATGCGATTTGCTGTTTGGTATAGATAAAATTTGAAATTGAATTTCGGATGGAGTTACAGGTCTGAAGAAAAACGAAACTTCTGGCGAACCGGAATTTCTTAGGTAGTCTATGAAGGGACGCTCTGCCGGTGGTAGTTTGCTTGCTAAGATGTTGCCAACATTTGAAAAATGTTTATTTAAGATATTAGGTATACGCGAGGAATCATTAGTAAGTTTATTGTTGTTATCTGGGTCTTTTAATTTACTAACAGATTTACCCTTTCTTTTGCAGCGATTTAATAATTCATTTATGCCTTGCCATGTTTTTTTCATATTACTTAAATTGTTTTTAAAAAAGGCGCAGTAATAGTGTTTCTTACTCAGACGTATAAGGCTGCAAATTTTATTTCGATAATATTTATACTTTTCCTGATCGCCAATTTGGTACAGTCTGTTTTTTTCTTTGATTGACTTTCTTCTACCTTTTGTAATCCAAGGCTTAGAAAATTGTTTAATCCGACGTCGAGAAAGGGTTTTAATCGGTGCATGTTTATTTATAATTTTATTAAAATTTCTATAGAAAGTTGAAAATAGCTCGTCTACATTATTTGCGTGCGTTTTAATGATGCAACTCCAGTCGATCGTAGCAAGGTCGCTGTTAAGATTATCGGGATTGAAATGCGAAAGATCGCGTTTTTTAATTTGCTTCCGTTTAATCTTATCTCTTGTTGATGTCAAAATACAAAACTGCGAAAAATGATCGCTGACATCAGTAATAAGATTACCGCTGATTAGCACCTGCTCAGGATTGTTTACAAAAATGTTATCGATTAAGTTTGCAGAATTTTTGTGAACACGTGTTGGTTTGTCAATAGTTGGAAGGAGATAACAACTTTGAAGAGCCAGTAAGAAGTCGCGACTGTTCTCCAAAGTGGCGCCCACCCTCCGTCGGTAAATCTTGCAAATAAGCAGTCTATCCCTAACAAACGCTTGGCCCTCCTACTACCCCTCACTTTGCCATATGTTAAGGATTTCCATCCTTTGTTAATTCAATCGTCTCAGTATCTTTTCAGGAAGTGTCGATTGTGTGGGCGCGCAATCTTAATGAGCGCGCGCTCACAAGTTAAAATAAACAAAATAACTGAAGTTAAATAGCCATGTTGCGCAGTTTACCACCCACGTTCAAACCTGTTAACAACCTGATTTGTTGCAAGACAGGTTTGATGTGGGTGGCAAAAGGCGCAACGTCGGTATTCAACTTGTTGTACAGCAATGTTGCAAGACAAGTTGCACGTTTTTTGTTGCCCGTTTTTACGCACCTTTACTTATTTAATTGACGTGTGCATTTAGTTCGTTATTGGACGCATTGCATTTGCTTTGGGTTGTTTTCCTACTCATACACATTGTTGGTAATTGTGCTCAAAATTGTGGGTGGCTCCTCCTAAAATGTTCTACAATGATTGGTATGCAGGATTTAATGGAGACGAACCCAATTGTGGAATTGCACACATTTTGGCATTTTACTAAAGAACAGTTACGACTTATAGATATTTCAAGTAACAACAATTTGCCGTCTGCCCTCTTAGAATTTTCTTCCTCCCGTTTAGTTAATAACACATATAACCCTTAAAGCCCCAATATTCAAATTCAAATTCTCTGTACCGATCTCAATACGTTTTCTTAAAAAATTAGTTGTGATAATTTGATACAAGATCGACGCATTTTCCATCTAGTGGTCATGGAGTTAATTCTCACGATCATTTCTTTCCATTCTGTTTTGATATTGTTAGAAGAAACTTGATGTTGATCTCTTTTGGGACTTAAAGGGTGGAATCTTACAGATTTTGAGAGATGTTCAGGATTACAAGAAGTTGAGTTGAACGCGGTTTATTTGCTTCCTTACAGCTCGTAGAACTCTACTAGTTGAGTCTTCAGATGAGATGCTTAAGTGAATCAAGTTTAGCTTACAAAGCGGTTGTATTTATACTGAACAATAAAGTTAATTAGTTTTTAGCAAGAAAATATAGTATTCACATGCAGAAAGTAGGTGTTAAGGCAAAGCCGATTTACACGGCACGATTTTTGCTTACGACTATCGTGCGCGACTAGCATATACGTTATGACTTCACGACAGATCGTGTTGTGTTAATGCACACGACATTTGTACGACACATGTGGATGTCATAAGTGAAAATTGCGCACGTGTGGATGGTCAAAAATGATGACGTATACTAGTCGCGCACGATATTCGAAAGCAAAAATCGTACCGTCTAAATCGGCCTTTAGGAGGTGGTAGACCTGATACAACAAAAGAAACCAAAATTTAGTTGAATTCAGCTGCGCGTGGAAAAAATTAGAAATATCTCTATAACCAAATTCCTATACAAGAAACTAAAACAATGGTTTGAAAGAAACCTAATTTTCCTAAGATTCTGTCGAAACAAAGTCTAGTTTGAAAATATCTCGATAACCAAATTCCTATACAAGAAACTAAAACAATGGTTTGAAAGAAACCTAATTTTCCTAAGATTCTGTTGAAACCAAGTCTAGTTTAAAAATTAGGAAAGTAAGTGAAATTTAGCTGAAAATGGCCCAACTGAGAACAAAGAACTCAAAAGGTGTTGGGTCACGTGGCACTAAGCTACATTTAATGAGGTATGCAAGGCTGATTATTATTTCAGTTTGGAAGCAGAAGTGAGAACTAATTTCAGTTTTAGCTAGTTTTAAGCAAACGAACTTCGTTTAGCAAATTTCCTCTTTTTCCTTTCCACAGCTGAAAACACCTACTAAGCAAAGTAATTATTTCTATCTAACGAACTCGTTTTTGTGTTTTAATTTTTGAAACAAGCTTCAAGAGGTGTTTCTTAAAGTTAATTAAAACTTAACTATCAAGGTCAGCGTACAAGCCAAATTTGAGCAAATATTAAACCAAACCGGCCGTTCAACTACTGTTTTTATAATAACTTGAAACACAAACACCAAAAATGAATAAAAGGTCGGTGCAAAACTCCATGTCTAGGAATTCCGATCTTTTGGCTGCAGTGCTTGCAGCGGGAAGTGGACAAAAGCATGCCATATTAGAGGCACGTATGTTGTGATCTTGACAAAGAGTAATGGTATCATGTAAATACATTTCTTAACCGACCTGAAAAGTACGACTAAGGAGGTTTATATATGTGGATTATATAGGCTATTCCAACACCAAGAATATATATATATGGCTAAAATATGATATGTGAGAGGAGAACCGACAAGAAAGTTTGATCGTTTGTTAGTTTGTTTTGCGGTATAAATTCATAGCTAATTTCGCAACAAAAGGTACGATGTTTTTAACCGCAGAATCTGGCTTCTAGCAGGATCTAGCAGTAACTTTCTTTCTCCCTTGTCAGTACTTTCCTCAATAGTAAATACAGCGAGCGCAATATTATTTTAAACAAGCAAAGCCGAAATAAAAGATAAATACTGAATTAAATGTAAGTTGAGCTACGATGAAAAGGCGACAGCAAAAGGCCTCCGAACGTATGTCCCCTTGGACTTCACGGTGTCACGTAACTTGCTCATATTCAATCTGTTGTTTTAAAATTGATAAGCTCGGTTTGCTTTGACTATTGCCTTGAAGTAGCTAATGGTTTTATGAGTAAATATGTTTGTATTTTTTTGTGGTTTTCATTTGTAAATTTTTGTATTTTGTTTTTTAAACCCCTCAAATTTTAACTTGAGTAAATATGGCCAATAAATTAGCAGCTTAGTACTAATAATAACTGGGGTAAAGAATAAAATTCCTGATAAATAGTTGATGGAATTGACGATAGCCTCAAAGCAATCTAAAACATGACAAAAACACGAGCAAAGCGGCTTATATTGATTTGAATCTACATTAGGACCCCGGTTTAACTCGAAATTGGATGACTCGAACTAAGTCCCATTTCCCTAGGATTTGATCCTACTTTTCAGCCACGTTTACTCGGATAACTCGAATTCCCCGCTAACTCCAGAACTAAATTTCGTTTCCCTTGATCCGAATTTCCTTCGTTAACTCGAATTCTGGTTCATAGAACTCACCATGAATGCCATCCTATTAGCTTTTCCTTGTCTTGTAAACTGAGGAACAACCCCTAAAACTAACACTACAGCGATTTGTTTTTTACTGCTTCTTAATAAGGGCAACGAACACGTCATGTATTTGACACTCGTTTCCCGGTATTCATCATGAGAACGCATAATCGTGTTAAAATTTCTGATGAGATAAGTTAAATGTGCCCTCTGCTATATACTATTAAAAGTGCTGAAATATCAATAAACTATCACTATTACCATGGGAATTGAAGATACAATCGACCCTGATGACTCGAACGCCCGCTAACTCGAACTGTTTTTAACCTCGGGAGATCAGGCCCGATTTTAGCAGTTCTCATACAACCTCTCCTACGTAGTCGCGCTAAAATTCGTTTCGCCTTACCCGCCGGAATGTTATTTAGAAAGAGAAACGAAAATAGAGCCGGGCCTCAGGTTAACTGTTTTTAGTCTCCCTTCTCAAGAGTTCGAGGTACCGAGGTTCTACTGTACAGGTGAATCCTTGTTGACATTTTTTGCCTCATTAGCATAGGCTCATCGGATGAAGCTAATAACATTTCTGAATATTGAAACACCATAACAATTTCAATTATCTCTGAAAATTTGAACCCGATATACCAGATAATTTCAAAGAAACTCTCTTTAAAAAAGCCCAAAATTAACAAAGAATGTATGAGCTCATCAAGTAATTTTGCAGTTTTTAACTGCTGCTATTTTCTTTCTTACTGATTGCAAGGAGCTGAAACTTGCACAAACTCTTTAAATTTACTGCGCTATTTTAATTTTTGAACCTAATTGGTATATACGGCTGCATCTTCTTTCATCTTCTATGGGTTAACTTGATGTTAATGAGCTAAAATGTAAACATGACGACACAATGAATCCACCTTTTCAGTCCCCACACAAAAAACCTTTCACTAAACTATACGTTTAGTCTTCGACATAAAAAGTGCGAAAAATGGCTTAATTAACTGAAGGTGTTTACAAAGACGTTTCGTATGTTATTTTTGGAACTTCATGAACTGAAATTTTGGTAAAGATGGATTCTTTCCCGCTTACTCGAGTCTTGGTTTGTTTTTCGCTCTTGTTTCCAGGTGTTTCCTCACGATCAGAATTCTTTTCACCCGTCAGGGGTTGATCCTCTCCCAAACTAAAGTTCATAGCACCAGTATCTTGGAACGAGGATGAAATTGACGGCATGTTCACTTTTCCTGTTTGCAGTTGGTTCTTAAAAACATTCCTTCCAGCAAATCCACGTACTTCTCCTTGCAGGTCATTCAGAGGCAGCAGCAAGGCCAGACAGCAAGAGAAAGACCATTTGGGATTCTTGAGCCATTCTTTTATAAAGCGATAGATGTATAAAATATACTGAACTGCAAAGAAACAATAGTCATAGTTACGTATATTTAGGACTGTCTGAAGTCACCTCTCTCTTTCAAGAACACCTTTTTAAAACGTACGCGTTGACTTGACGTTTTATTAGGCGGAGTCCTCTATTGTACTGTCTTAACACTTCTCCATGAATATGTTAGCTCTAATGTCAAGTCTTGTTGATAACTTACTCTGACTGACTTACGTAGCAGTACTCACATACATACGCAATTACCTACTTACTTACTAACATACTTTTAATTAATACTTATAACAATTACAGTTAGAATGGCAGTTGAAGCTTAACCGATTTACATCGTGAACTACATTTTGGCCGAAAACCAAAAGCAAGCACGGAGCTGTTGTGGCATCGCCCTACTTGTGATTGGGGAGCTTAAGCAACGACGACTAGTCGTCGACGACGGCAGTGACAACGTCGCTAAAAAATTGATTTGCGTCCTTTCAACGTCCTTTTTTTGACGTTGTTGTTTTCGTCGTCTTGGTCGCTTAGACTTCCTGTTCACGTTCCAATTTGAATTGTAAATATCATCCCCGAAGAACAATTCATGATATGCAAATGAGTTTATATAATAGGAAATACTGGTACATTTTGTCCTATTCACTTCACTTTGCTGACACGAAGGGCGATTGGCGACTCAGTGAGTAAGTCGGGTTCCAGATTACCTTCATTTAATTCAGTCTATCTTGGGCTTGTCCCAGGTAAGATTGATTCCCCATACCTTACTATAATTAGTAACAATACCCAGGGTTGAATATTATACTATTGAAGGGTAAATTAATAACCGAAGTAGTTTTAGACTTAACTTACCCACGAGAAGACCGATTACCAAAGAATTTGCTCCAAACACCAGTACCTTGAACATGACGTTATCCACATATGGATCGATTGAGGCTGGAATGTTCTCGCTGTTTATCTTACTCACAGCTCCTATTCCCAAGTTTACAAAGGTCACAGCAAGAGATATCAGCATTAGTCTGTTCTCGAATGGATCCACAATGGGGCTGACATAGGCAAAAAACATTCCATAGAGTCCTGACATGACGCAAGCCAGTCCGACATATGCCCTGCTTTCACCACCAACCAGGATCAGACCTGACGTGAGGACCACCTTCCGTACTGTGTCTACCAGTTCCCAGTACCACGAGCGCGGATGGTAGTTTTCGAAAAGGAATCGCAAGCCTGTGGTGACTTCACTGCTTTTCACTTTGATATCAGGATTTTGGAGCTCGTCTTCCATTTCATTCTGACTTGTAACGGTCAATCGCGCTTTCCAGAGAGCTACAAGTGATGCTGTGGGAAGAAGTAGTATGTAAGCGACTGCAACGTAGGCAACGATGACTGATCGACTGTAGTTTGTACTCTCACAGTCGATACTGTAGTCAGTTTTAAGAAACTTTTGACAGTGGGTTTTCGTTTTGTCCGAACAAAGCAGACGGCAAGTTGGGGGAAGCACGCTAGCTGTTTTGGAGCAGGTACTGAGATATGTCACGTACAGGAAGAAAAACAGGTTTCTCAAGATCAGCTCTTTCGTTTGAGAAGATTTCCTTAACTTTTCTTCTTTGGAGGAAGCACTCCGTTCGAGGAGAAGCTTTCGTAAGTAATAAATGAGAATCGCAACGATGATGGCTGTGGCATTCATTGCAAGGATTGCAAACAAGCTCTTAAAAGCATTGACCTTTAATTCAGGGAAGATGCAGTGAAGAGGGGCAATCTGAAATACATTAAGCTGTATCATCTCCGAATATTTTCCAATGACAGAAAGAGAATCTGGCCATTTGACGTACGAAAATGTCTGTAACAGTCCATCAGTGACTTGGTAAAAGCCAATGACAATTTTCAGCCTTCCAAGTATCATATCCACTATGGATCTTCCTTTTTTCTCATTCTCTTGCTTCTTTTTACTTGACCATAGGATAACTAAAATAATGACCAGGATAACTGCCATCACGATAGACAGTTGTCCGATCATCCATTTCTTCGTTGGGCACTTTTTGCACGTTTGAAACTGTTTATAGTAGCCATCACTACAAATTTCACACAGCGGTCCTTGATAGACGTCAGCGCAAGAAGAATTGAAACCGCCATAGCAAGCCTCTGGTTGTGGACATTTGTGCGGCGTAGGAACAGTGTATGGGAACTCGATGAGGGAAGCGTTAGTTGAAGAAGAATTCCTTGAATCCAAGAGATTACGTGTAAATGATTCATAAAATTGTTTGTGGGTCTGATTCTCCCATTTCCACCAGTAACCCTTCTTCAGCATAACATGATCATCCACACATTGTAATCCTTCTTCACTGCATTGTGTGCAGCCTTCAAAAAGATGGGTACGATGAAATCCTTTCAGACAGCTGCAAGCTCTAAACCCAGCAAATGTGGAAGTATCTGTACCTACAAAAAGCAAAAGTCTGTTAGTTGAATTATATGTATTGAAATCACGAAAATACATTTTTTCCATTTTTAAAAAACACATAAATAAAGTTTGAAAGCTTGCAGGTTTTGGCAGTTGAAGGCTTCATTGTCAAATGTGTTTAAATACAACAAAGCTACTTCATAAGAAAGTTTCACCGCCTTGAATTACAAGGACAGCATAGCCATGCCGAACAAACAAACAAAACATAGGCAAAACCCTGAGGATATGGGTAAATAAATTCTCAGTTCAAAACCGACGTCAAGCTTTTCTATCTAGCCTGAGAAAACAGCCTACATTTGGCGACGCTACCACTGGTTTCCCCGCCAGGTGAAGTCTGAGAAACGAGCGCAGAAATTCCATAGTGATGACGAGTCACTACCCAGATCTGGGTAGAGACTCTGATTGGTTGAATCAAATTTCCCACGGGGCAAGACCAATCAGAAGCACTACCCAGAGCTGGGTAGTGACGCATCATCAGTATGGAGTTTCTGTGCTCGTTCCTCAGACGTCATTTGGCGGGGAAACCAGTGGTAGCGTCGCCAAATGTCGGCTGCTTTCTCAGGCTATTTTCTATCTTACCCGACAATAGTCCTTATGCATGTCTACTTCAGACGAGTAAATTTAACCACCAAAGCTCGTTTTGAAATTTTAAAAGTTATAGAATTTTGCATAAATGAATTCCAATGGGAGTAGAGTTGAAAAGAATACTCAAGCTCATTAAGTGAAAATGAGAAGTTTGCTTAGAAACGAGGCTTGGTGGTGAAATTTGCTCGTCTGACGTAATCAAGCTTAAGTGCTATTGCAAAAGCAGAGAATCTCGTTCAGTCTTCACCTTTATTTTCTGACCAGTTTTATCTGAACTTCACAGACGTCATCAGATACTTTGAACAAGCTAACAGGGATAACGCAGTTTCTGTACACTTTTCACATTCCATCTTCTAACTAGGTCGTGAGTTCGATTCTCACCTGGAGCTCGAAAAATTTTTCTGAGCTTTCTGGTGTTTGATTCTCCTTCTTCTTTAATTATAAATTACAATCAAACCAGGTCAAGCGTACCACCATAGATTCTAATGATGAACTCATTATATACAACTTATTAACCGAGAGTGAGGTCATTATGGGTAAATCCCCGTAATGACCGAACGGACGAAGTTAACAAGTGGCCATTTAGCGCTCTAAATATATAACACCGCAAGTAATTAAGCCTGCGATCAATGAAGACCAATAACTCGTCAGTGCATAGCTTAAAAAAAAAACAAATCACCTCAATGGGTTGTAAGCTTGAGCCCGCGATACAGACATGTCACACTGGTCAACGGATACCTTTTTTTAACAGGTAGGTACGTGGTGTAAGCATCATATAGTGGTTCCCCGTTAGTTAATATATGGCATAACTTTACATAGCCCTACATAGCCATACACAGCCCTACATAGCCATACATACCCATACATAGCCCTACATAGCCATACATAGCCCTACATACCCATACATAGCCCTACATAGCCCTACATAGCCATACATAGCCCTACACAGCCCTACATAGCCCTACACAGCCCTACATAGCCCTACATAGCCCTACATAGCCCTACATAGCCATACATAGCCCTACATAGCCCTACACAGCCCTACATAGCCCTACACAGCCCTACATAGCCCTACACAGCCCTACATAGCCATACATAGCCCTACATAGCCCTACACAGCCCTACATAGCCCTACACAGCCCTACATAGCCCTACACAGCCCTACATAGCCCTACATAGCCCTACACAGCCCTACATAGCCCTACATAGCCATACATACCCATACATAGCCCTACATAGCCCTAAATACCCATACATAGCCCTACATAACCATACATAGCCCTACATAGCCCTACACAGCCCTACATAGCCATACATAGCCCTACATAGCCATACATAGCTATACATAGCCCTACACAGCCCTACATAGCCATACATAGCCCTACATAGCCATACATAGCCCTACATAGCCATACACAGCCCTACACAGTTTTAAGAAAATACGTTTTATGCGATTTTTCGTTTGGTGCACGCTTTTAGGTAAACACCCTTTATTGTGACAGTTTCAGTAGCGAATATAACGTGGACAAGAAAAGCATTTGTCTTCTTTAAAGAATCCACTAAGGAAGAGATTTGGAGGTCCAAATATCTCCTAAACCGCTGCGAAAGTTGGACTTCGTTTAAATAACAGAGCCAATGTGTCCAAGTTTCCAGGGTCGTGTATGATAATAAAAGATTGCACTTGGCTGTTTGGCTGTAAATGAGTTGATGAGTACAGCTGTTTAGGTCTGCACAGACAATAGGTATGTTAAAGTGCCAAAACTTCCACCAAATCAGTTATAAAATATAAATTTAATACGTCCCAAGCTTAACTAGCTCCTGAACAGGTAAATTCTGTTTGTGGTTTCAGAACTGTACAACCGCAGGTCTTTGTATTTTCCTTATGCAATCGTTATCACTTGTACTATGACATAAGAGAACATATAATGTTACACGTTTGGAAAAAGAACTATTAGATTAAAAAAAAGTTTAAAAAAAAAGCAATTTCAAAAACGAGTCGTAAGGTACTTGTCAGAGTTAAATAATAGCCCATGATCCCAATAAAATATATTTTTTTTGGAATCTGAGGGTTTCTTGTCATTTTTCTAACTTTGGTGTTCTTGGTGTCCAAGCCTCGCAATGTAGTCTCTTATGATAACGCAGGGCTATTTAGAACTATGTAGCCCTATGCCCGATTATGCAGGGCTATGTGGGATTGCGTAGATTTCTGTACGGCTATGTAGTGCTATTTTAGGGCTATGTATAGCTATGTAGGGTTGCGTAGTATTATGTAGGGTTGTGTAGAGCTATGTATGGTTATGTAGGGTTGTGAAGGGATTATAGGGCTATTTGAAAAATGCAACTAGCTATGTATGGCTGTGTATGGCTATGTATGGCTGTGTATGGCTATGTAGGGCTATGTATGGCTATGTATGGCTATTTAGGGCTATGTATGGCTATGTATGGCTATGTAGGGCTATGTAGGGCTATGTAGGGCTATGTAGGGATATGTATGGCTATGTAGGGCTATGTATGGCTATGTAGGGCTATGTATGGCTATGTATGGCTATGTAGGGCTATGTAGGGCTATTTAGGGCTATGTATGGCTATGTAGGGCTATGTATGGCTATGTAGGGCTATGTATGGCTATGTATGGCTATGTAGGGCTGTGTAGGGCTATGTAGGGCTATGTATGGCTATGTATGGCTATGTATGGCTATGTAGGGCTATGTATGGCTATGTATGGCTATGTATGGCTATGTATGGCTGTGTATGGCTATGTATGGCTATGTAGGGCTATGTATGGCTATGTATGGCTATGTAGGGCTATGTAGGGCTATGTATGGCTGTGTATGGCTATGTATGGCTATGTATGGCTATGTAGGGCTATGTATGGCTATGTATGGCTATGTATAGCTATGTATGGCAATGTATGGCTATGTAGGGCTGTGTAGGGCTATGTAGGGCTATGTATAGCTATGTATGGCTATGTATGGCTATGTAGGGCTATGTATAGCTATGTATGGCTATGTAGGGCTATGTATGGCTATGTATGGCTATGTATAGCTATGTATGGCTATGTATGGCTATGTAGGGCTATGTAGGGCTATGTATGGCTATGTATGGCTATGTATGGCTATGTAGGGCTGTGTATGGCTATGTAGGGCTATGTAGAGCTATGTAGGGCTATGTATGGCTAGTAGGGCTATGTATGGCTATGTATGGCTATGTATGGCTGTGTAGGGCTATGTAGGGCTGTGTAGGGCTATGTAGGGCTATGTATAGCTATGTATGGCTATGTAGGGCTATGTAAAGCTATGTATGACTATGTAGGGCTATGTAGGGCTATGTAGGGCTATGTATGGCTATGTATGGCTACGTAGGGCTATGTATGGCTGTGTAGGGCTATGTATGGCTATGTAGGGCTATGTATGGCTATGTATGGCTATGTAGGGCTATGTAGGGCTGTGTAGGGCTATGTATGGCTATGTAGGGCTATGTATGGCTATGTAGGGCTATGTATGGCTATGTAGGGCTATGTAGGGCTATGTATGGCTGTGTAGGGCTATGTAGGGCTGTGTAGGGCTATGCAGGGCTATGTATAGCTATGTATGGCTATGTATGGCTATGTAGGGCTATGTTTTGCTATGTAGGGCTATGTATGGCTATGCAGGGCTATGCAGGGCTATGCAGGGCTATGTAGGGCTGTGTAGGGCTATGTATGGCTATGTATGGCTGTGTAGGGCTACGTATGGCTATGTAGGATTATGAACACTGCTTCTAGTAACTAACGGGGAACCACTATATGATGCTTACACCACGTACCTACCTTTTAACAGCTCTCAATTGACCATAACATGGATTTTCACTATCGAGTTAAACACAGATTGTATATGCCTTGGACACCTAGCGAATAATGCCGGCCATTACAAGAAACTTTTGCCAGCTTAGCAGCCAATCAGACCACTTGTACTTTTGTAGCCATATAATAGTTGACATTTTGAAATCTTGTGGTGATTCTTATCATTCTTACTAGCATCCGATGAGCAGTAAAATCAGCAGATGGTTAAAATTATTTTGTTTTCTTCTTGAGTTCGAGATAGAATTTTATTCAAAAGCCATCGAAGACGATTTCTCTTAATTTGATAGAATGCTGAGAATCTGCAGCGCGAAATTCACTGCCCATTAAGCATGCAAGAATGTGGTCAATGTTTGACTAAGTTTGACTATAAAATATGCTTACCTTGTGGACAAGCAACGCAGTCACGGGCTCTTTTACCAGGCGCCTTAGTGTATGGCACAAAAGTTCCAATTGGACATCTGAGGCAGTTGTCATTGACAAAGGCTATGGTATCCGAATAGAAGCCTCCTATAAGAAAGTGTAATCAGAGTGAAAGTGTCCTTGAAATAAATTTAAATTTGTAGTCCCAAAATATGACTAAAATGGACCTACAGAGCCGACAAAAAGTAGTTAGTTTAGGGTAAAATTGTTAGGTTACAAAATCCTTGGCTTTTGGTCCGACGTTCCTTTTTAAATTCCATGACCTACAAATAACGTAGAATTCCCGTAATATGATTGGTTTCTGTGGATGGACTTTACTCTATTGCATGGCATAAGGAAAAAAAGCTAGCATCTGGTCGTATTAAGAGTCCAATAAATGTGGCTGGCTGGATACTGGGAAAGTTAGTACCAGTTTTTGCGTTTTTATGAACCGGGACAAAAGAGAGTTTGAGCATCACGTATACGGCAAACGGCAAACGTCAGATTCAAGTTGAGAATTTCTCAAAATAGAAAATGAGCAGATAAAAACAGCTCAAAAAAATTCTTATGGATCAAAAAAAAAAAAAATGCATGAAACTACTAATTTGTGTTGAAATAATGAAAAGTAAACGACAATTAAAGTTGAAGTACTGGACCCAACGTTGTTCACCTTGTACACCAATGACCTACCAAGTGCTGTTACCTCTGGCTCTGTCTTTATGTAAGCGGATGACACCACCTTTCATTGCATAGGGGACACTGTTGATAACACTGTCACTTCTTTAAATAAAGCTTTATCGGAACTGAATAGTTGGTCCTTAGAGAACTCTTTAACTCCTCACTCGGCAAAGTGCGAAGCTATGCTATTAATGAGAAAACCGCAAATTGGGCCTCTAAATTCTGTGTCTGTTGGAGAGGATCGGATCGAGTGGGTGAAACACACTCGTCTTTTGGGCATAATACTATCGATGACAGGCTTTCCTGGTCACACTACCTTACAGATGTAAAAAAGAATTTTGTTCACAAACTGAACCTCCTGAAAAGGAGTTCGTTTTCGCGCAGAAAAGCAATATTGGACTTGTACACCAAGATAATATTACCGTCATTTCTGTATGGACTTGGTTGTTTTGGGGCGGCTGCCCTAATGCGGACCTTCTACATTCCCTGGAAGTACTTCACTGTAGGGTAGCCGGAATAATAGTAGTTTAAGATACGGAGACTACGGACCACGAACTACGGCTCGACGAGCGTTGTCGTTTGTTTGTAGCACTGGGTTGAGTCGTGCAAATATAGAACGTTAAGATTGCACTACAGACGGTAGACTACGAGAGAACAGGCGGAGAGGGAAACAACACGCAAACATTTTCTTGTTTTCATCACAGTTCACAAAAATGCAAGTCAGTTTTGCATGTGATCTCTTTAGAACAATAAACAAGTTCTTCCATACGTGAAGGAAGCAATTACGTACAAGTCGATTCGCGTACAAGTTGATTCGAGCTCGGGTGAAATTGATAAACAAAGTTTTGGTTGCACAGGTTTTATTTTTTTCGCCCATGAATACTTATGTAAAATATTAAAGAAATAGACAGAAATAGTAAGAGCTCATTTATTAGATTTAGAAGATGGACTTCTCCGACTACTGATCTGATGTAGTTTGAAGTATTGAAATGCCGAGTTTCGATTGTCTCGAAGATGTTTACATCATTTTCATTCGGCAAATGCGATACAAAAACTCGCATAAACAAAGGTCACACAAGTAGAAAGACACGCTAATCAGTTCGAACAAACATTGAAACTTTTCAACTGCGAAGAGAAAGTAAATTACCTGCATGATTTCTCTTCTCCTCGGCCAACAATCTGAATTCTGCGTATAAACAGCTAAGCTCCTTTAAATATGAGCTTAGCTAGATAAAAATGTAGTCACAACGGTGGATTAAAAGCGTAAATCTGAGCAGAAATTAGGCACAACTTACATAATTCGCTTCCCCCTCACTTAAAGCAGGTGAATTGAAAACTTTCTTACGAAAAGACGAGATTCTTGAATCACCGAGACGGCAAAATACGAGCAAAATGTTATCCGTAGTCCTGACTACGCGAAACAGCTCAACAACTCACCGTAGCCGCAGGACTACGCGGAAAAAGTAAACAGTCACGTGGTTTTGATCATGCGCAGTAGCATGTTTAACCGTAGTCGTAGTCCGTAGTCGCCGTATCTTAAACTCCCTAATATACAACTTGCCCCGCGATGTGCCTACTGACGAAGTATACCGACATTCGAATTGAGCCATCTTGCTGACATTCTTCTCGGGCAATTCAGAGGCAAGTAGACCCTTTAACTGATAAATCCAGCTCACAATGTATCACGGATTTTACAAAGAGAAAACTATTAACTAAATAGTTTTATAGTAGCAATACAATAGAAATAAAATAATTTAACTCGGTGACGTTTTTGAAAATGTTGAAAAATCTTACAGCAGGTGTTTCATCAATTTTAAAATTATTAGCGCTTAATTGGCACTCGAATTCCACTACTGCTGTTTGTGATTTGAATTAATCATCACCCATAGGACAAGTACAAGTTTAAATAATAATCATGAAACACAATATATATTTTACCTGCAGGACATTCGACGCATTCAAGACGACTTGCATTTACAAAAGTACCAAGTGGACATGGTCGTAACTTGTAGTCTTTAAGAGTTGTATCCGCAAAACCAGCTCCCTTAAATGAATCAACTAGTGCTTGGTCGAAGGCCGAATATTTCCAAAGGTCAAGGGAAGTAGAGTTATCTTGGCCTAAGCCGCTAAATTGAAAGATATAAATGTTTCAGTAAAAAACTTTTATAAAATGTAAGAAATTGACATTAAGGTCGTTCAAAAGATCGGTACATCTTAGTTATCGAACGTGTTTTGTATTATTTGATGGTTTTTAGTAATTGCACTTTTAAGAGCCAATGTCTGTAATTTTCGAAAATCGGTTGACAGTCGTGAGTTTTTGAATTTCTTCATATTTTGCCCACATAATCTGTATAGTAGACTTATTTCAAAAATCGCATTAACACTTGTAACGGCTTTTTATTTTTTCCTGAATCGGGCAAAGTTTGAAAAACGCTAAATCGGCGCTCTTTCGAGTATGAAATTGGCCAAAATTAAGCATTTTCTTCGCGCTCGTACACGGTTTACTGAAATCTTCCGTCGTTTAACCACGGCCTAAACCCCGTGTGTGATTTGAGTCTTGTCATGCAACTGTACAGACAAGGATAAATCATCGCACGAGTTTACAAGAAAAAATAAAATGACAATTAACACTGTTTATTTTTATATTTTATATTCCCCAAAACATGCCGAACTAAACTTGATTTTAGGATATACAATCCGAAACTCAAATAGAGAAAGAAAACAAATAGAGTAAGCCGAGTCTGCAAACTTTTCACTCTAGTTTTCTTTTATTTGCACTTAGCCTTCCGAGCCTTTGCTTGTAATAATAACCTAATCTTAACCCCGCTTGGCGTATAGACTTCTCTGTCGATCACCTCAGTATTAATTGAGGGATTTAGGTACACACGTACGCCATGTGCAACATGAAGGTAGAGCAGGGAAATGGAAACGAGTAAAACTGTTTAAAGAAAAATTGGCCAATGCTCCGCAAAAGAACATTCCTGAAAAACCACAAATCGACAATGGACAATGGACACATTTGATGTTTAAATTACTGAAAGTAGTATTGCTTTGCTCCTCTGCAGCAAGGGTATCTTCTGGCTAGACCTCAACCTGCTGTTGACGATCTGATCCCCCGCCCCTTAAAGGCCCGTCTACACATTATGGCGTTAGACCAGAATGCACGTACATGCTAGCTCCCGCCTAAAAAAAGGAATAGTCACCTGGCTCTCTCCGCCACCACCCCCCAGCACTCTTTCTCAGGCTAGAAAATAAACCAATTCACTGACAAGACTGACAAGTTCTTTTTCATAACGTCAAAATCCGTCGCCTAAATGAAAAAATGCTTTAAAATGCCTCAGCCATTTTACTTATCATCTTTTAACCAATTACGTTGCGCGGAAAAGAGATAAAAGGCTGAAAATAGCCTTTCATATCGATTTAAAATTTCAGATGGAGAATGCCCTTTTCCCTAAGTCTGCACCTGCAGTGAACTGTGTGCTAAAACTCCTTCGTGGTGGTATCCCTCAGGCAACAACGACCGCCTAGCAGCGAGGAGAGAAGTCTGTGGCCATTTTCGAAAAGAAAAAGAAGTGTAAAGGCTGCACCTTCGTCGCTCAGAAAACGCCTGCGTATATCATTTTCTTCAGGCCGCTCAGAGTCATCAATTAATGTGCCCTTACGGACCCCTTCTGGAACGGTACAACGTGATTTGTGCTCCGCCACCCGGAACCAAACATTTAGCGGTGGTGAGGAAAAACTTTTATTTTCATGCGCCAATTTTGTGGATCAAACAAAGTCTGCTAGCTCTAAATGCAGCGATAAAGACATGAATTTTTGTATGTGTAGGGTTGATCCTGATGGAGCCAACCAACCCACCCATCTCCTCCTGCCCTAAACTTAAACAAGCTAAGTAGACTTTTCATGACATTAGCATAGTTACCTGAGACCTCTTGTAAAGTTCACTAAAATAATAGCAAGCACCTTCGTAGCCTATTCACAGACCCTCTACTTTTTCTTTAGAGATCGTCGATCTATTTTCTCTTTGGAGATCGTCGATCTATTTTCTCTTTGGAGATCGTCGATTTCGCCTATGAAAATAAAAACCGTAGGGGATTTATTGACCATTAGCGCAAGGGGATCTCTCTCGCGCGCTCGCTTCGCTCGCGGGCTCGTCCATTTTCGAAACGAAAAAGGATTGTAAAAGCTGCACCTTCGTCGCTCAGAAAACGTCTGGGCAAATCATTTTCTTCAGGCCATACAAAGTCATCAATCAATGTGCCTTTATGGACCTCTCTATGAGCAGCCAGTAGCCTGATCTAGAACGGTACCACGTGATTTGTTGCACCGCCACCCGGAACCAAACATTTAGCAATGGTGAGGACAAACTCTTATTTTGTGGATCAAACAAAGGTCACCTAACGTAAATGCAGAAAACCTTACTTTTATCATTAGCATGGTAGGGTCGATGTTTGGTTATTGCTCTACATACTCACGTGACTAGCAATTCAGGAGCATACCAAGTGACTCACGACATCTTTTCTATGATCGCAATACATTCAGCATTACTGGGGTCACAGGCGCCACAAACCAAGTTTGAATATGTGCGAGATGCAAAACGAACATACATCAAAGATTTGCACCGTAAGACATTTATACCAGGAATCTCTTTTCCGGCGTGTTACGCGTCACGCACTTCCGGAATGTCATCTTCCCTCGTGTTGACAGATTGAAAACATACACAAACTTAACTTTGATTCTGTCTTGATGCAGAATTTACTTTTCGGTACTGTGACCCCGTCTAGCATTTAAGTTCAGGTAAGTAAATAACTTTTCCGATTTTAAGGTTTCAATACAATTAAAACTATAGCCAGCGAGTATTTCGACAATATTCCCCTCTACTGACTGTGATTTGAACTGCGTATTCGTGTCTCTTCATAATGGTTTATCGCAAAAATCAGTTGAAAGGAATCATGTTAAACCAAACAGAAGCGCCGAAATATAATCTGAAACCGTTACAACTCTGACTAGGGTTTAAATGTCGAAGTAACTTATGTTTGAAAGGATTAATATTCCAAGCGTCGAAACTTGCTCTTTGCAAGCGCTTTCCTGGTGTCAAAATACCCTTCAGGTTTTGGTCTCTCGACAGTGCGCATTTGGAATGCCGCCAGAAATATTTTAACACAAACAACAGCAAAGGATATGCTTCAATACAGTTCTTGTTTCATATTGAAATTCCATGTACCAACTGGGTTTTTACGATGGTGAAGTTAGGTCAAATTTGCCATTTTTTAAAAGTGCTGAAACCGTGTTTCTTCTTGCGACCGGTACAGTCTCATTTAAACGGTTTATTTAAAGTTAATTGCTGAATTATATAGTAAAAATGTGTGTCTGTTTTGTGACTTGATTTCATCGAGAGACATTGTTCCGTTATTGTGTACGAGCGCGAAGAAAATGCTCAATTTTCGCTAATTTCATACTCGAAAGAGCGCCGATTTAGAGTTTTTCAAACTTTGCCTGATTCCTGAAAAAATAAAAAGCTGTTACAAGTTTTAAGGTGATTTTTAAAATTAGTGTACTATAGAGATTATTTGGGCAAAAGATGAAGAAATTCAAACATTCACGACTGTCAACCGATTCTCGAAAATTACAGACATTGGTTCTTAATTAGTTAATTATACATCTAGCCGGATTTTTGATAACGTTATCGCCAAATGGACCTTTTTTGTCTAACAATTTATTCGGCCAAAAAGTAGATATTATTTAAACTAAGAGTGCAACCATTGCTTCATTTTCTTCTCCTGCTTTCCTTCTCCTCGCTCTTTCTTTTTCTTCTTTTCTTTTCCTTCGTTACTGCGATTTTAATTTGGAGCTTCCCGGGCTTAAAAAAACCTGCCTTTTGACGCTTTTTCACTCAAATGACTGCAAATTTTGTTAGGTTGGTTTTAAAAAAATCGGTTAGACATATTCTTATAATTATATGAAATAAAGAAAGAAGATGTATCTAGATTGAGTTCACAAGTTTAAAACCGAGGTTGCTAAACTTAGCCGGCAATCTCTGGAATTCTCAGGTTTTTGCAAGTAATATCTACGTAATACCAAAGGAAATAGAAGTCATCAAAATCTGCAAAACTGCTAAAGAGGGAAGCAAATGTGTTAACGAGCTTTTAAATGAAGCTATTGTGTATAATATATTGGGCTCAAATGCTCAAAGATAACTAATATAGTCGAACCATCATTTGCGACCTGCTCTCGTAAGCGAAAATCTCCCACTCTGTGAAACGTTGCATGGACCTCTGTCGGTCAATACGGCCGCTGTTACGCCGCAAAATGCAATAATCGCCGCAAAATGTAATATTAACGCGAAATGTAATAAGAATCGCCGCAAAATGTAATAACATTGACGCAAAATGTAATAAAATTTTCAACGCAAAATGTAATAATCTTTCAACGCAAATTGTAATAACTTTTCTAACGCATAATGTAATAACGCAAAATGTAATAATTTCGGAAATAACGACGTGCATGCTATTTCAAAATCGGTATTGTGGCTCAGTACTCAGTAGCTGATCCAGATCTTCATGTGAATTATTATTATTATTATTATCAATATTGATATTAATAATAGTCATAATATTTATTTTCTTCTTCTTTTTCTTTTTATTATTATTATTAATGAAATAACGGTTGAAACGTCGTGTTACTTCCGTGCTGAGCTAGTCTCCCTCGCAGCCGTGCTTTCTCTCGTCACGCAACACTCTTCCCCAACAAAGGAGAAGGAGCGTTGTGTGACGAGACAAAAATGGCTGCAAGAGCTTGCTGTACTGTACCACAACTGTAGCAACTGAGAGACTTGGTTTAATTTCAGGTGTTGAATTTAATTCAGTCAAATGAAATAGATGTTGTCGAAAACAAGTAATAGAATCAACTTTCAAAGCATAATTCAAATGAATTTAAAATATAAGATATCTGTCACACTTTTTTTCATGAGAACCAGACAACTTTGGCTGTAGCTTACTTTTCCTAAGTTCTCACTTAATAGAGGCTGAATTGTTCTAAATGCTGTTTTTCAGGTCCAAGTTTCTTTTATGTTGAAGTTTCCAAGTTTTGCAAAGTCAAATCAGTTTGCCTAGAACAGATAGCGCAAAACTTTTTTAGTTAGCCCAGTAACGCATTTTTGATTGGAGTAGAGCTAAGCTGATGCACAAAAACATTGAATTTGCCTGGCAAGGCAGTTGTGATTAGAAGACAGGCCATCCTCTTTTTTTTCTCCGTTTAGCGTCGTCCGACCGGCCCAAATTTTTGGCATTTTCAAAAACAAAGTAACGACGTAGTTAAACCATTTTTCACTTGAAATAATTCTTTTAATCTGAAAAATGAGCATAGTAACAGCATAGAGAAAACAGGAACAAAGACATAAACATTTTTTTACAGTATATTGTGTGTTTTGTTAATCCAAATATCTGAATGTTAACTTTTAACGTCGTCCTGGGGTACCAGGGCCTCCTATTCCGAGACTTCTTATGATTTTGTTTTTTAGGGTTTTTTTTTTTCAATCCGACCGACCGACTCAATATCAGGAAACGCATTCGACGCTAAACGAAACCTTGAATTTGCTCAGCAACGCAATCGCCATTGGCTTACAGTTGACGGCACCAAATCTTGAACTGGGAGATCCATAAAAAGTGCGTAATTTCGTCTTTTTAGGGTCGACCATTTTTGACCACTTGAGGGGGGAGGGTGTATGGGTAATTGGTTTGGGTTAGAATTTTTGGATAATTATGGGAAACTGTGCACATTCCCCTCCCCTAAGCCAACATTAACACTTATTTCTCACTTAGGACGAAATGTTGGCTTAGGGGACGGCTAGGTGGGCACTGTATTGGGACCTGTATTACGTTCAAATCAGCGGAAACAAACGTCCCATTCGGTTCCCTAAAGATGATTATATATACATCTCCTCATTTCAACTGTTTCATTTTAATATTAGCAATAATAATAATAATAATAATAATAATAATAATAATAAATAGTAATAGTAATATTAATATTATTAATAATATTAATATTAATATTAATATCAATACTAATAATAGCTTATAATTTAATTGAAGATCTGAATTCGCTACTACCGATGACTGAGCAACAATACCGATTTTGAAATAACATGCACGTCATTATTCGGAAATTATTACATTTTGCGTTATTACATCATGCGTTAGAAAAGTTATTAAAATTTGCGTTGAAAGATTATTACACTCTGCGTTGAAAATTTTATTACATTTTGCGTCAATGTTATTACATTTTGCGTTAGTATTACATTCTGCGGCGATTCTTGTTACATTTTGCGTTAATATTACATTTTGCGGCGATTATTTCATTTTGCGGCGTAACAGCCGCACATTCGCATCAGGTGTTAAGACGTGTATTTTCCAAAGAGTTCCGGACATTTACTTTCCTTAAGATTTCTATAGCATCGTACATTCAGTAAGCAAGCCATCGTTTCGAAATCCCTTCTTGAGCTTTCTAAAGGTGTTACTCTTTACGTGATTTTCGTTTCCCTACTAAGTTAATATAAATGGAACTGAGTGAAGTGCGATTTGGTCTAAAATCATACACGTGATCTGAATAACAAGAACTTGAATCAAATGGGAGAACACTCGTCGTACCTTAGAAGTTGCCTGCAAGAAAATTTCCTTCCAAAAAGTAGATGTGTCCACCCCTCTTTTCGGAAGCCACCACTTTTGATTCGATTCTCGTTAGCGACCTCCACTATAGCTTGGCTTTTTGGGTGTCCGCTTAGGAGAGGTTCGACTTCTATTACAACGCTCTTTCAACATCAAGACAGATGATATTTACAATAGCTTGATCAGAGAATGACCAGTATTTGAAAATGAGGCAGAAAAGAGACAAAAATACATATTCACCTATATCTCAGTGAGTGAGTTGAGAAAATGAGTTTGGCAAAATTTAACTTCATCTCCTCAGTATAGTTTACATCGGGTTGATGTATGAAGCTAAAGTAACTCAGTGAATGAAGGTCAAAGACAATGCAACCGCATATTAGAATATTGTATTACGGTATTAAAGAAAGTTACGAACAGATAAATAGTGCAGCGCTCTCGTTCACATGAATCCAAAACTTTCATCGTACCAATTTTACTATCACTCATGGTTCTACAACAGAAAACGAAAAATGGATAGTTAAGTCTTTGTTATTGATATCAAAGCCCGATTCCCTACGAGCGAAGCAACTCATAGCAATGACACCAATAATTGAGTTTAACGCCTGCGTCGCAAGTGGAGGTTGGGTGCCCATGGGCCAGGGGGCTGCAACCGCAATACACCCCAAGGCAGAAGAACACCCACAGGCCTACCAACCCGCAACCCAGCCACGAGCCCCCCCGCGCCCAGCCCCCCACTATAGCACCCGTCACACTGAGGCCAGATGCCCAGTGGAAGTAAAATGAACCAACCCCTGAAAGAATAAATAACTAAATAAATAAATAAGAAAGAAAGCGGAGGGAGGGAGGGGAACCAAGAGAAACGCTACGCAACTGGAACGCCACGCCACACCAAGAAAGCTTCGAGTACAACGCAAACACAACATAGGCACGTGGCCTCCGCATGTGCCAAAGCGACATACCGCTGGACAGGAAATTGCCCCCATGCTCACGAACAATGGTAAACGCTACAAACGCAAACATAGTCACGCACAACGCTACGGACGACCAATGCGCTACCAAAGAATGCCCAAAACACCCGGGACCATAGCTCCTAGTCGTTAACTACATTAAATATGATTTAATAGTATTTAAAACAGAATACTTCATGAAAAGTGTACTCTTACGGTGTTGCACAATTGCAAGCTGTTAACGTATCCTAAATTGAACGAGTGTGATTCCTTATAAAATGACAGCGAGTGCATATGTTTATCATTTATATATTTTGTGGGGCTATTGCTAAGGAAGATGCAGAACTCCCTCTGTTATGTATTTGGCCAATTTCTACAACAGTTCTGATAATATACCAATCGTACTTACATGACAGAAGTTAGGTTAAGAAAATCGTGAAAAGATAAGACTCGGAGGCTCACTGCTTTTAACTGAGTGCGAATCATGAAGCTGCAAAGAAGGAAAAGTTAACTGAAAAGTTTTTATTACCTTTTACGTTTGTTGGTATCATCTCCTGTATTACCACTACTATTTGTCCCATAATTATTACTTAATGTTAATTCTTTTCAAGTTCTTTCAAGCTGTCACACCTACCCACATTTCAGCACTACTTGTACCTTGAACTATCAATCAGCTTAAAGGAGCTGTGTCACGAAAGTCAGCCAAAGTAGGAAATTACAAAATGCCCGTTAAATTAAGAGAAACAAAAATAACCGCTTAAAACTTTAAAAGAAGGTTAAAATAACATAACAGAAATAACAGATGCCACGGATGGGCAAAACTGAAGAAGATTGAAACGGATTGAAATTAGGGTTTTTTGAAAACTGACCAGCTTAACAGTTTTTCAAAGTTGATCCCTGCTGCTTGTAACTTCAAAAATAATGCACAGGAGACATATTTGTTTGTCTCAGATCTCTGATTTTGTCATTTAAATCTAATTTCTTCGTTTACTTTAAGTTCCATAGCGCTTGAGGGCGAGTAATTGGCAAAATTAAACAAAATGAACTGGACTGCCGTGACACAGCCCTTTTAATGGTAAAAACAATTTACAGTTGCCACGTGTCAATACCACCTTTTATGGCACACCTTCTTTCAAATTTTTAGCACCAAAACAATAAAATAGTTTAGACTTTAGATGATGATCTTATCTTCATCTTTATTCAAAATTTGCATTTCTGCAGTTCACATTATCTTCATGTCTCATTCCTTTCACGAGTTAAGATAAACTCAATAAATTGCCTGCTCCCAATTTGTGGGTCTTCATAGCTCAAATGGTAGAGCACTGCAGCGCTAAGTTACATTACAATGATCACTATGGCGATCATATCTTCAATGAAGTTTGTATTTCTGCAGCTCGCATCATCTTTATGTCTCATTCCTTTAACGCCTTAAGATACATTTATTCCATTTTCACTGCATTAGTTGAAACAATGGTATCACACATAGAACATATACTTATATATATATATATATATATATACGTCTGTGACGTAATAAGTTAATAAAAACACTTTGCTATGCCTGAAGAGCCGCAACAGCGGTGAAACGCGTAGCGCAAAAGCAAAGAAGACTTTCGTTTTTCATTATTTTTAGTATCTTCATTCGACACAGAATTTTACTTTCTATATATATATATACATATATATATATAAAGAAGAAAAAGAAAAAAAAAAAAAGAAAAAGAAAACTTAGCTAAATTACACAAAAGAAAAAAAAATTATTGCAGTGGGGAAGGACTAGAAGGGAACATACGAACCATTCGAGCAAGATGAACTCAACAAACTGGTCTGCTCCCAACGTGTGGATCTTCATAACTCAATGGTAGAGCACTGCAGCGCTAACGCAGAGGCCATGGGTTCGAGTCCCGTTGAATTCCCTCAGAATTTTTTCGGGTTTATTTGCAATTGCTCAAGTTGCAATCACCATTGCAATGATCATATCTTCATTCAAAATTTGTATTTTGGCAGTTCACATCATCTTCATGATCTTAGAACTACCGATAACATAGCTCACTTTACCAACAATGTTCGTTTGTCTGAACTTTGTGTGCTATAGCTTGATTACTTATTCTTACTTTTTTATTAGCATGTATATACATATGATATTTTTTATAATTTAACATTATTCTGTGTAATTAGAGGTATCTCTAGGAGGTACTAGCGCTTATGTGCTACTCTTCTACCCGATTTCAAATAAAGCTTTACTGCTACTACTGTTACTAACTACTGCTACTTCGGGGCAAGTTATGAGCCATTCATAAACAATACAAATCGTCTTATACTTACATTAAGACCGTCCTAAGTGGTTTATCTGGGATACTGAAAGCCCGATGCCCAATAGTCTTGATAGGATTATCTGAAAGCACTCTAAAGGTATGAATTGCGTGAGTGTAACCTCCACAAATTACATGGCCTTTTGCCGCCACGTAATCTTAGTACTGTAACCTTAAGGAGAAAGCGCGCTTTTAACCTGCCTCCTTGTAGAACAAATAGACTAATGAATAGTTTTATCATGCATAACGCGGCTATTTTCTAATGGTTTTATCGTAAATTCGCGGCTTTTTTCTTAAATTTCATGACGTAGTATTTTGTTCCTTTGTTTTATTTATTTACTGTTATTTATTTATAATAGTTAGTCTTAGTATTCAACGTATTGTACAGTCCGTAATCCAGCCCTTGGGCTGCAATGGATTTTCAATAAAGCTATCTATCTATCCGTATTTTAGTATATAAAAAGCTGCTAGTCGAAACGTCAGTAATCAAGTGACCAATCAAGTGTCCTTGAAATACATTGTAAGACGAGAAACTTTCCCTGAGTTTGTGAGCCACTTGGACACGTCCAATTTTTCTCTCTCTTGGACTAGTTCGTAAGATCTTGAACATAAATTAGAGGAAGGGATCTTCGATTCAGCTAGGACCTAATAGTCCGATACGAAGTGAATATCCATATCCCGCTCCCTCGAACATTTTTGCAGACATGTAACGTTTTAATCATTTCTCTAAGGGTATTTCAGAAATAGATGTTTGCAGGATTGATTGCTGGCTGTGGCTGTACGAATACATTCTTTATTTTCACTAAAAGCCACTTGTCATCTACGTCTGAAGTTGAAAAGAAACCCTTCTAAAAATCTGTGATAATACAATTCAGCTACAAAACTAAAAGTAGACTTTTTTTTTTTTCATTTTGCCTGTTAAACGAAGTACCAGCTTAAACTAAGGGGGTGTTTACATGAGTTCACTCCGGTTCCCTCTCATGGCTCTATATTTTTTTACATGACACCACCACAAAATGTCATGACGGCGCGGTTTAATAGGCGCGAGTCACTCTGGTTGTTGATTGTACCGGGGCGAGAATTTCACTCCGGTACGAAATCTCGCAACGGTATCATGGAAACGCGAAACGACTACCCGTTTCGGTGTGAAATCGGTCTGCCGGTAGACTGGAACGGGTAGCGCCTGCGTAATGTTTGCGATTTTGAATCACACGTGTATTTTATCAACATGAACTGTACATTCAAATAACGAGATATGAAATGACCCTGTCATCATGTAAACGCGATACGAAATCAAAACGTCATCCCGGTATGAAACTCGCGCCGGTGCGAAATGGTTTTTATCAAGAGAGGATAAAGGGCACAGAGAAGGCATCTCCCATACACACCCTATTCCATAGGTAATTCGTCTCGAGTTATTTTTAGAATCGGGATAAAGTCACCTCGCGCGCTGCGTGGATGTTTCGTGGAAGTTTCGCATGACTAAACGCCGTGCAAAACATGTCGGGCGAAAGGCAATGAAAGCGTAAAGGGATCGAGAGCATTCCTGAATATTGAAACGAAATGAGTTGGCGCTCACCTAGGAAAAGGGAATCGCTGGACTCTTTTGACAATCCGTGAAATCAGTTTCACTCGAATTCGAAGTTGTCGTAACCTCATCTCTTTAATAAAATGAGAAATTTGGCCGGTCTACTGAAATCGGTCGTTTGTACAACAAAGCAAGAAGGGCGCCAAGTGTTATTTTTGTTGAATAATAAAAGACTAATAATAGAATAAATATCAAACCAGAAACTGCTCTCTTCAAACTGTAAATTATAAATGATCCTGAGAGAATATTCAGTGTGTTAAGGATTTCCCTGCTGTACTGTTAGCTCCATACAAGAGAGGAGGAGCGATTATTTTTTAATTCCCGTTTCGCTGACACAGCTTTAGCAGAAATCTCTCTGTAGTCGTTTTCGTTGACAAAACGAACAGCAATATCGCTCTCCGCGTCTTCGGCCATTTTGTTCTGCGGAAATTCGTGAAGGACGCGTGGCTCTGAGCGTGGGTCATCCACGCGGAACACATTCGCGCCATGTGATTGGTTGTTGTCTAATCCCCCTTGGGATCTGTGGTCTTAAAAATAACTCGAGACGAATTACTTATGGAATAGGGTGTGTATGGGGGATGCCTTCTCTGTTCGCCTTATCCTCTCTTGTTTTTATATAACAAAGTTACTTAGTCACAAAATGAGTGGCACCATGGTGCAGTGGTCTGGGAGTTAACTTTTCGAGCAGATGAAGTAGATTCGACTGCTGGAGTGTTTTCTTTTCCTTTGCTGTATTTTTTGTTAAGTTTTAGTTTTTTGATCCAGTTTTCCCCTTTGGCTTGTTTCCCTTTAATCTTACTGCTCATCCTTTAAAGCGTTGCGAGGTTTTTAGGATACCGTATTTTCAGTAACCTTGGTTTCTTATGTGGTTTATTTGTGGGCTTTTACTCTGTTTAATTGGCTTTTTGAGTAATTGATTGTGTGGTAGTTTTGATTGCTCTTTAAGTGCTAATTGCTTATAAATTTTTGCTTTTTGCTCAATCCTTTGAGGTTGCTGCTGTTGCTACAGTTGTTTTGCTGTTGTCATATTGTGGCGTTGCGCTTGCAGACATTTTGAAAACTGTTTGGTAGTTCGTTTAAAAAAAAACAGCTTGCTGCATTTAATTATTAAAATTTGTCTCTGGTAATATAAAGTTTGGTGGACGAAGCGAACTTTAAAGGGACTGATTGGAGATCCATTAGCTCTGAAGAGCTAAATTATACATACTTAAAGCCTAGTTTATCCTTTGATGAACTTCCTATTGCTGTGTCTGAACTCCTCAATCTCGCCGTGCACCGGCCCTTAAAAGTGTGACCGGTCGATATGAATGCTCTGAAAATTTGCCCGCCGATAGAAAGGAAACTTTCAAATTCATTAAACCACTGGACGTTTCATCCAAACAAAGTACAGGTTTTCTATGACACAGGTTTCCTATGACAATAGGGATCTCAAATCGGGATCGCGACAATAGGGACCGCCAAATCTAAGAAATTGGAACAATACATCCGTGAGATATTCGAACGTTTTACCCATCACTTCGACCAACTCTTTGTTCGCCATTTTGAAAATCACTGACACGAGACGTGATGTCATACTGGTAAACATGATCATCATCAACATAACTTTATTGTGAGAATTAACTTAATTAAAGCTAATCTAGGCGGCACAGAGGAACAACTGAGGGTTAGTGTTTAACTTTTTTAAATATATATTATTGCATAGATATATTTAAATTAATATTATTACATAAAGACAAAATTAAGGAAACGATAACGTTAGAGGTTCGAGAGAAAAATCAGTTGAAACTTAAAAGACCTAATCATAATTATACAGCCAGTCCAACTTTTTGTATGATGATAGGTGCTGATATGTAATCATTTTCTTCCCGGAGTAGTCAATCGATAAAAATCGGCATCGATAAAAATCGATAGCAATCAAGTGATTTTTATCGATTGATAACAGAAATCGGTGAAAATCGATAAACTTAATTGCTGTGTCAAATCGATGTTATCGATTTTTCATGATTTTAACGATATATAATGGTAAGTCCGACATTGTTGTCTTTTTTGGCATAAGTACAGCTGAGAAAAAACATCCACGAGTAACAACTGATCAAAAAAACGAGAAAATAAGAAATGTGGAAACCATTACAGACACAAGATTCTCTCTAAAACCGTGACCCTTTTGTACATAATAACAGAAACGGCTCGGTTTTATAATTACATTCGCAGTTCTCGCAGGCAAGTACCACGAGAAATACAATCTTAGATAAAAGATTTCGCCGCCTGAATTTCAGACATACTCTAGAGTCAAAGGGATGCCTGAAATTCAGACTAAAAGATTTCTCTCGATAGCTTTTAACCGTTTTCCGTTATCAATCGCTAAAATGGCTTGATCGCTAACGATCTTTATCGATTTCGTTTTTTATCTATTTTCTACTCCGGGAAGTAACTACACGCGGACCTGAGGTTATTTTGAAAGGGCGGCAGACCTAAATCGTGAAAAACTGGGAAAAATAAAAAACCTGGCCAATATCGGCCATCCGAAGAAGACTTTAAAGCGGGTTTTTTTAAAAAAGATAAGGTTTTTTCAGACTTTTTTTAAAAAAGTGATAATAAATTGTTTGATCCTTCGACTCTCAATTGCAACTCAATTGTCAACAAATTCACTGTTTGCATGAAATCAGTAAACGAAAAAGGTGTGTCATCGATTTCTACCGATTGATCGATACAATCGATATCAATCAAATCAGATTTACCGATTTTTATCGATTTATCTATTAATAAATCGATACCGATTTTTATCGATTGACTACTCCTGGTTTCTTTTACCAAAATATCTAGGAGAAGTCGTCGAATTTCTGTTTTAAATTCCTTCTTGTGTAGATTTCGCAAGCTACACGGTATCTCATTCCACAGTTTTACGCCAAATCTGGAAGACGATCGAACGCTTATGTTTCTCTAACCTAGTGCTTTGTACGTAAAAATTCCTTCTCAGTATTTTTAAAATTCGTCATGTTTCGTTCGAAATATTTATGGTAGTACTTACACCATTATCACAGACATATGATGATTACCTGTGCTCAGTGTGCCTTAATTATTCATAATGGATTTTCCTTCTCTATAATACAATACGAGGTAACTACTTTCTTTACTCTGCCTTGGTCCGGTCATCATAACATATTTTCAGTAAAGCGGACTATACTTACAATATATCAAGCTGTCTCTGGGCTTCGAATGCTTCATCACTGATTGACTGAAGGTGATTCTTATTGAGCAATCTATAATTCAGCAAAGAAGAATGCAATGTCATGATGGTATTTAATGGTTTATCTACGAGGGCGCGCTGTCGAAGCCACAGTGTGGACGAGTGGTTAAAGGAGTCTTAGAGCCCTTGGCTTGGATTCGGAGGCCCCGAGTTCAAAACTCGCTGTGACCGCTAGGTGGATTTGTTCTCGGTGGTTCTGGGTTCAAATCCTAGGCCACACTTGTAAATAGCCAGCTAGTTTGCCTCCAGCCATTTGGGACTCTTAAAACTGTTAAGTTTGATTTAGATTATTTGTTTCAGGCATTTGCTCAGCCCCACTAGCATTAGTGCTATAAATACTACCGAGGGTAAATAGAGTTAATGTAAATAAGGCATTTAAAACAATTTTCTGTTAGCACGAACGTGTTTTGAACGAGCTATTTAGCTCAGTAGACGTTAGATAGATAGATAGATAGATAGATAAATAGATAGATAGATGGATGGGTGGATGGATGGATAGATAGATATATTGACAGATACTTTTTTTTAATGAGGGTTTCACTTGATATCCACAGATAATATAAGCGTAGCCCTCAAAAAAAAAAATTAAACATTAATTAGCATACGGTTATCGCGGAAGACATGTGCTTCGTCTCTCTGCCACTATTCTAGATCTTCCTAAGTCAACTTATAACTGGAACGGAAATTAAATTCAGGGGTTATGTAAGGTTCAGCCTTGCCTTTAGAAGTGATGCTCTGGCTGTGAATACGAATGGTTCCAGTGAAGAAAGCTACGGGGCTAGATGGCGTATCCGCGTGTCTTTTAAAGTATGCAGGTATGTCTATTTCCCCATCTCTCACGATCGTGTTTGATCACAGTGTTAAAGCCTGCAAGTCACCAGTCCAGTGGAAATTGCTAGCGTCAGTGCGGCGTTCAAAAAAGGACGAGAGGAAGACAGAACATGTTACAGACCACTATCTATGCTCAGCATAGCAAGACAGTAGCGTCACAAGTAATATCACTAATCACGTGGTCACGCAAAATTTACTTGATGACAGGCAACAGGCTTATAGGGAGGGAAAGTCAACAGAACAGCTTGTAAAACACCTCACAGAGAGGTGGAGAGAAGCAATAAAAATGAAGCTTTTCGTGGGAATACTGTTTGTCGATCTCGCTAAAGCTTTCGACACAGTGTCCCATAATATATTACTACAAAAGCTGAACGACCTTGGAATCAGAGGAGATATCTGGCTGTGGTTAAAGAACTACCGTCACAGAAAGAAGACAATTCGTCAGAATCAACCGATGCGACTCCGATACACACATTATAACTCACGGAGTGCCGCAAAGGTCGGTCCTCAGACCCACGTTCTCTCGTTCTTTACAAACGACCTCCTAAAATCACTACTACTATTTCAATCTTGATTGGACATTAACAAAACCGTTCTCCCTAGTCCAAGCGTTAGGTAAGCGTCTGATCTATTCGTTTTCAAATGCCCCGTATTCGACTCTGTTTCAATGCCAGGGCACATTAGACATTTTGTTTTAAGGTCACAAACCCAAATATATTGAATATGTTCTATTTTATCTTATTTTACTTTATTTTTTAAACTACTCCTATTGAATTTGATTGTTATTGCATTTGTAAATTATTAGAATATGGTTTAGATAGCTTTTAGTGTGCAGGCGAAGAACCACTCTGTGGATTCTGTATTAAAGTCATTATTATTATTATTATTATTATTATTATTATTATTATTATTATTATTATTACGTATTATTATTGTATTATTACGTGCATTACGTGTGTTCTCAATAAATAATCCTTCCGTGTCTACACAATTTCCCTCTGGCCTCTAGGCAAAGAGTTCGACCTTTCTTTGTTTCTTGCGGTTTGTTTTGTTCTTTGTAGTTGTTCTTTTTGCTTTTGCTTTAAAAGGAACTTCATTTCTCCTTGGCAGTTCGTACACCGTTTCTTGTCTGTACTCAATTGCGAGTAGTAGTTTAGTGTAATTTTTTCTGGAATTATCTGCTTCACTTTCGTAAACGACGACTTAAACGTTAGGGTGCAGTTTCGCCTCTTGTAAATACTGTCTTCGCTTTATGTGGTCTAACTGATGAACATCTGCGAGATGGTTAGCTAATCTGACAAGGTACCTCGCCCCGCCAATGAAATCGGACAGTCTCTGCAAACAGTCTTGTAAACCATGTTGACAGTTCGATGGCTGAACACAAATGACATCTATTTCGCAAATATTCAGGTTATATAGAGTGTTAGAAAGGCCAAAACCAGTCCAAAATAGCCTAAATCAGGCCACAATAGCCCAAACGGGACAAAAGGAGACAAATGGACCATTTTTAGTCATGTGTCTTTTTTTTTTCTCATACATACGCGCGGGTGTCACGTGTCGGTAGTCATCCAACAGTTTATTTATTACAGATTCACTCCACTGCATAACAAGCAAATAATGAAATGAAATAAGCTAACACTACTTTAACAAACAAACAAAAAAAGAAAAAAAAAAGTTGTGGAGAAGAAGACAAGGTACCTCGCCCCGCCAATATTGGAATCATCCATCATCTTTATTAAGTGTAATCACAAATAACAGTGCCTGATTGAAAAGTTTTGATCTGGCTTTAGTAATTGGTATTGCAAATTTCAGATTTGTTATTTATTACATAAGTTTACTATTATAACTGTTATTAATGATCATGTAGCAAAAACCAACCAATAAGAGGAATGCAAAGAACAATGTGAAAGCTAGGAAGAACGCTATAAAAGTCTTAAACAACAACAACTCCATCCAGATTAGAAAAAAAGCGGTCAAGAAACGGTTCACTGATGGCAGCCTCTCTAGCTTTATGCAATTTGGTAATGATTTTAAGAGAGAAAGAGGAGGTACTGGAAAACACGCGGCATCAACTCTGTCAGAAAGAAAACGAATGTGACGAATCAAAAGATCAATGTTTAGCTTTTGGACTAGACAACGATAGCCTTCGTTATATAATGCTCTGTTAAGATTGTCGTCTTTACTTGGATAGCAAGAGACCAGGAGACACCGTGGAAGGGTACAGTTGTCCCAGTTGTATAGGTGTGGCGGGGCCGTCTGGAGCATTTCCCAAAGATACATAGACTGAAGAGAACGTATTACGAAACTAGGCCCGATAGTCTTTTTCGTTTCTTTTGTCCTGGTTTTGGCCGTTTTGATCTTTTTTTTGGCCCTTTTTACCTTTGTCTGGCCTTCATTTGGCCATTTTAGCCTTGCTTTGGCCCCCTGATCCTCTAAATAACTTGTCGGATAAAAAAAAAAACAGTAAAAATGAGGAGGTGGTGATGGAAATGTGGTGTTGGTGGTGGTGGGGGGATATAGCTTTACTACGAAGCTGGGTTGAAATAGGAGTTGAGTGTGGGTCGATGTGCGGTCGATGTAGAGTCCAAGGGGGTCGATGTGGGGTCGATGTAGGGTCCATGTGGGGTCGATGTAAGATCGATTAGTATTTACAAAGTAGAACGCTTAGTAACCCCGCCTTCACCAACGCGACGCGTTACTTTCTGTTTAGTTTAGTTTCCTATCAGGACGCGTGCAGTTCAAACCTAAAATGTTGATCAGTAACCACAATTAAAACTTTCTTCAGCAAGGTGCTGGAAATTATGAAGACAGCGAAGAAAGCGAATTCTCTAGCTAAGGAACGGAGTCTTCCCACGAAGAAACAGAGCACTTAGAGCCGTGGTCATGCATTTTTGATGAAGCCGAGAAACGCCATGAGACCCAGCTCAACGCTTTGATCAATCAACACTAAGAAAACGGAGATTCAGAAAACGTGGCTCGTATTAAAGCCGTGAACGCTGTTCTTCCTGTTTACAGAAAAGAGCTGAGAAAAGTACTCTTAGAGAATCTACAGTGGATGCGTGCAATGAAAAAAGACCCCACCCTCAAAAAAGTGGTGGAAACCCAAATTAAAGAGCTTAAAGATTCAGAAGGATTTGATTGGCTGGAATCGACAGAATTGCTATCAATAAGCGAAAATTCTTACTCATTCGATTGTACGAAAAGCAGCCCATTCCACAAGATGAAGACTAGACCTACTATGAATGTTATAGATTTTTTTTCCTGGACCTTTGTATTGTTGCGTTTCAATAAAAACTGTAAACAACCACACTTTGACACAACCAGTGATCTGCGTGCATCTTGTACAATAGCTTTAGACTGATAAGACGGTAACCTTCTTTGTTTTCAATCTCTTCACGTTCTTCGGGGGTGATGACATAAAGTTGAAAAGGTACGTGTTTGCCTTCAATGTGTCTTTCATACAAAGGCTTTAACACTCGGTAACTTCCTGGATGATGCCCGTCCTCCCTTGCGTAGTTGTAATACGGCTGACGCAGCACATCGTCTTTATCTAAATTAAGTGTAGGATCTGGATCATCTGAAGAGTCTTCTTTCATTTTTTGGACATAAAACTTATACGATTCCCACACTTCGCGCATCCATTCTCTGTATCTAAGCCCATGAAAGATGTTAGGACTTCCTAGACTGTTAAAACCGTTGTCACTCATTAAAAACTGTTGGTCATCTTCGCGTGTATGACGCTTGTGTTGAATAGATGCTTTTTGTTTAGCTTCTTGGTGTTGTTTCTCAACATCTCCTTTACCTCTTCATAAGGATGGAATCTTGCGACCTGTGGCTGAGGTGAATACGATAGCTGCTCCTTGATACCATGCGATATTGCCTGGTCTATCCACATGAAAAAGTTACACTCCTTTTTGTAGCATGTCAGAAACATACGATTCTTGCTCCAAGGCTGTTTACTTTTTCTCAATGCTAGCTTGTTAGAACAATCAAATACCAACAAAGCTGCACGTTTTTTCACACCAGAGTGTGAATGACGCGCGATCCACTCTATGTCCTCTTTCCATTCTGAAGCAGGGGCAAAAATAAAGCACATTTTCTCAGGGCAGTATAAATAGCACAATCCTTTCCCTTTTTCTACCAATTCCAACGTTGAGCGGCAATGAAACGGGCAGAACTGACCAGGTAAGGAACTCGCTTTATCTTCTGTCAGCAGAGGTGTAGCGCTCGATTCGACTTGCACGTTTGGAGCGATGTTTTAAAAAATATTGGTGATAGTAATACTTTTTTCCGAGCAAACTGAACTTACAAGAATGAAATTCTGAAAGGCGAGCGCGCTTTCATTTTGAAGACATAATAGACACTACATGATCCAATCGGGGTTAAAAGAGACCGGGAAAGATTGGGCAAGCCTATTGTACCTATTGTATCAGGGAGACACTCATTAATAAACCTATACCGAATTAGTATGCAGGAAGGCACACGGAAGGCACTACACTAGTATGCAGGAAGGCATTAAATTAGAATGCAGGAAGACACTTATACATATTAATAAAATGAAGGCATACGGAAGGCAGGGAAAGGCACCAACGGGACTTAATTCTGACCCTCTATGACTACTAGCCAGGATTTTATTGCTTTCTACTTCCTGTCATTCCGACAGCCAATCAGATCGTCTGGCATTGTTCTAAGGACTAATCAGCGTTGCGGCCAAAATCTGGCCGCAGCAGCACTGCCGCGAGAGACTGTATTAGGCTCAATTTGAGCGCGACCACGTGAGAGAGAATGTATGGAAGCTGCTAAAATTGGGCATGATCTTAGGTTACGTGAACCAAGAGCGAAGATCCTATCAAGGTTGATGCAGACCTGTGTCTTCACTCCACCGTCAAAAAGCTTTCTTCGCTTGTCTGCGTTGTCAATATGCTCTCCATACAGTAAGCAAATCGATTTCTTTGATTTGGGGATGAAAGATAATCTAGAAAACGACTTGGTAGGAGTAGAACCTGCCGCCTCCATTCGTCGACTGACCGTAGTGTGTTTATTGCGCTTAAAGACAACGGCACGTGTCTGATATTTGACGCCAATCCCAACACAGCATATGTCAGTCATTTTTTCCCGGGTTAACTTTTTTTAAATATGATTCAAATCCATTTAGGCGGAACAAGTCGACCGCGAGACTTCGTTGCTCGCTCGGTTCCTTCCTCGTTGAAGCGCGCTTCGCTCGTTTTTTTTCGCTCGCTTTTTCTCGCTCGCTTCACTCACTAAGAACTTAAGAGAGGCCGAATTGTAGCAAGTCTAGAATTAGCCCTGAAATTAAAGATACCTTTTCTTGAAAACTGTTTCATGATTATTTTGAGTTCTTTTTAGCGACCTCGATGCATTCGTTTAGTTAGCTCGAATCGCGGCACTACTTTTTGTTTAAAAACCAGATTGTTTAGGTAGAGAAAAGCAACATCGTACTATCGAATCTGCTTTGTTTCAGCTCATTATATTTTAGTCGGGTTGTTTCATGGCTTTATTGTGAAGAATCTACACAAATTTTCTTTTGGTCATTTCAGTTTAAATTTTTTTGTTGCCTTGAATGTTTAGAAAGAATTTCCAAAAAACTAGTCTACATTGAGTGATCGTATTGATTTCGATTGGCTTTGATTTCCTTCGGTAAGCGGGCGAAGTCGGACACCCTTCTATTATCATGATCGATTACTAAACCCAATAGCACCGATCGTTCGATAGTTTGATTACCGAAATGTTTGGAGTAGTTACTCCGGGTAAGATAAATGACTAATTCCTTTTCAAATGACAAAGGTAAAATAACTTACATGAAGTGAAGATCTCTATTGTTGAAAAATACGCCACGTGTAATGTTCTTGATTCTGTTTGACGACAAATCGCTGTGAAATGAAACATTTCTGGTTACAACAGACTCTCTAACGTGTTACCCTGTAATTTTCAGGGAGTTATAATAACTCCTCTAGTGGGGTTAATTTAACTCCTTACAGTGGAGTTATTTTTCGTGGAGTTACTTTAACTCCAAAAAGGAGTTTAAAGAATTCTTTTTCAGGAGTAAAAGCGACCCCAGATATTGAGGAGTTAAAATAACCCCAAAAAAGGGGTTATCCTGTACCTAAAATTTTTACTCCACTTTCAGAGTTAAATTAACTCCAAAAAGAGTAAAAACAACCCATGTAAGGAGTACAAGTAACCCCATTTCGGAGTAATTTTAACTCTATACCGGGAGCAAAAAGAACTCTTTTTCAGGAGTAAAAATGACCCCAAATTCGGAGTTAAATTAGGAGTTAAAATAACCCCAAAAAGGGGTTATCCTGTACTTAAAATTTTTACTCCATTTTTGGAGTTATAATAACTCCCTAAAAATTACGGTGTATAAACGATATACAGTTCAGTATTTTTACATTTTAATAAAACGTAAAGTAATTTACCTAATTATAAAAATGGAAAAACAGCCGAAAGGACAAAAATAGGGGAAAAGTTCCCTGACTTCCCTATAGTTATAGTGAATAAGGCTCAGGTCAAACGTCGAACTTTTCATGTACTGAACCTAATCCTTCGATTAAGTTCATGGAAGACCCAGGAATTTAAAGTTCGAATGGCCCACATGGGAATTTCGACAAGGGAGTGACTTCGTTTCAAACGTTGAACTTTTCTTTCATGTGCCGAACCTAATGCATAAATTACTATAACTTATTTTCACTGGTAAACATTGTAGACCATGTAAATCGTGAAATGAATTGAGTCCGATTGAATCAATCGTCGAACTGTTATCATTTGGGTCGACCTTAATATATAGCTATTCAGTTCAGTACATGAAAAGTTCGACGTTTGAACTGGGCCTAATACGAAGACTTTTAATACGGACTGCTGTACGGACAGGAGAACGCGGTCACGTGACTGTCAAAATAGTATATAGATTAAGCCACGGCCAAAAGCAAAGCTCTCGTGACCGAATTGCCATGAGTAAGAAGCAAAGTGGCGACGATAAGTTTTAAAGTCCTTTGTTTACGAGTAGCTCTATGAAACTCTTGCATTTGTGGGATATTTTTTTTCTTTCTATCGCAATTTGCTTTAATCAATTTTTTCTACTTGAAGTCGGTTTTACGTAAAAACCGAGAGACCATCATAAGCCTCATTATTGTCTGTCATTCTACCTTTGTTTTCCTGGCAAGTGATTGAAAGATAGAACCTCGAAGCTCCTACGAAAACCCGAAAAAATTATTTAATAAGTAAACCTGTTTGACAAGTTTTCATTTCCAACCAATAAGCAACGTTATGAGCAACAACGTTGCATAAAGCAAAAACTGGACTTGCAAAGGAGTCACGTTAGTGTGTAACGCATTCTCGTCATGTAGAGGAGCCCACATACCCCTCGAGTTGAATAATAAATCTCTTATAGGACGCTTTAGTGAGTACTGTCGTGGGATATCTTATCTCGTCTTTTGTATTTTGACTCGCCCTACGGGCTAGCCCAAAACAAAACCCTGACTCGTAGAAATATCCCACGATACCACCTACTAAACCCTTCATGTCACTTTGATACCATCAGATCCTTGCTATTAAGAATGAAGCGTTTGCTCTAGCCTTAGTTACTCTTAACCATTAAACATAAAAAAATAATGCACCTTACATTAATTTTAAAGCGGATAGGTTGGCGAATATTCCTTCAGGCAAGTCTTGAATCAAGTTGCTTCTAAGATATCTGTTTGAAAAGGATGTAAATATTTTCAGGTTAATTATGATAATATTTTGATAATATTTTGTTCTAATTATTTAACTGAGGGAGCCCATTCCTTATAAGCCAGTGGCTTCTTTTGGGCTTCCTCGCCATGAGAGTTTAAATAATTAGATTTTTTTTGCTTTGTACAACTTATGGCAAACAAAACAATAAACGATAAACAAGGTTAAAGTATTAAGCCGTTGCCTATAATTGCGTTCGAGGTACGAGAACGCAGCCCCTAATTTCTGTTGGGTGTTCTGTGCATTATTGGGGGACCTGTGCAATTAATAAGGGGGGGCTTTTTTGTGATTGCATTTGTGTGGACACACATTTGCCTCGTTCTGAGGCTCTTGCTCACGTTTTGCCTCACTTTGACGTTCTAACTCACGTGGTGATTCGTGTGTCCTCGGCGTTCATCTTTCAAACGTTTGCTGTGGTCTGCTATTCTTCGTAAAGCGTTCATCTTTTAAAAGTGCGCTGAATCTTCGCAAAGCGTACATATTTAAGAGTTTGCTGAAGGTCTACTATCGATCTGTGTTTAATGAATCTTCCAAAGCGTTCATCTTTCAAAAGTTTGCTGAAAGTTTACCCCCTGAGTAAAATTTGCTTTGGATTATGCCTTCATATTTTTCTTTGGAAAATGCGTGCGACTCCTGGTGCATGCATCTAACAGGGTTGTTTAGCTCGGCGTCCGTTGTGCCACAGAGCAAATCTACTGAGTTGTGTAGCTAGGCGGCCGTAGTGCAACAAAGTAAATCTCCCGAGATGTGAAGCTCGGCGGCCGTTATTCTACAAAGTAAATCTCCCGAGATGTGAAGCTCGGCGGCGCCATTTCATCATGACTTGTGATATTAGCGACCTTTAGCAATGAAGACGAGAACGAGGACGAGGACTGGTATGACCGATTGGGGCCTAGAACGAGAACGTCGTCCACGGCGGTATTTCGGCGGGAAACAAAAACATTTAGCAAACCGGTTACGGTACGTGGACGAGTCTCTTCCCACAGTGAAAGTCACCAGGGAAAATGTCTTTCAAAGAATTTCGTGACCTCCTTGTACTTCTCTACGGCGATGAGATTATTTCCGATGAAGAGTTTTTGCTACTTTACGATAGTTTCATCTCAAAGAATCCAGATTTTCCCCATGAAAACTATCAACGGTTTGATTTGGATTCTATGAACTCCGCGGAGTGCAAAGCAGAGTTTCGTGTCGAGAAACACGATCTCCCTCGCCTTGTTGCAGCCCTCCAACTACCACCGGTGTTTAAATGCGAGCAGAGGAGTATTTGCGACGACATGGAAGGCCTATGCATACTCCTCAAACGAGTTGCCCACCCATGCAGACTCAGTGATCTGATTCCGCGATTTGGCCGACCGGTTTCTGTTTTAAGCCTGATCTCAAATGATGTCATCGACTATATTTATGACGTTCATGAGCACCGTATAACACAATGGAATCGAGATCTTCTGAATCCTGGGGCTTTGCAGCGTTATGCAGAAGCTATATCGGGAAAAGGAGGCCCCCTTGACAACTGTTTCGGTTTTGTAGATGGAACAGTCCGACCCATCTCAAGACCAAATGAACGTCAGAGAATTGTGTACAATGGCCACAAGAGGGTCCATGCATTAAAATTCCAATCCTTGTCCCTACCAAATGGACTTATTGGCAACCTATTTGGACCAGTTGGTGAGTTTGTAATAAATTAAAACGTTAGTGTTTTAAACTTAAATAACCTCCTCCCCCCCGAAAAAAATTCTCTTCTCATGTTTGATTTTAATTT
>NC_133201.1:27618797-27626297 GCF_958299795.1 Porites lutea | reverse complement strand
AAGCGAAATTCAACTTTTGAAATTTTCACATGACGTTTTCTACCATTCTCGCCAACCCTCTTCTCATTAACACGAGACATGGTCAGAGAAAAAAGAAAATCTTCGAATTCGTTTCGTGACGAGTTTTCAATATGGCGTCGTAAATAATTCCTTTTTCCTTAACAACATGGTAACTTTTGGAATTCAATTTTAAAAGTACATTTGAAATTAATAATTTCATAACCTTAACAGAAAACATCATCATGTCATCTGCTACTATTTCGTCTCATAATAATGACAATAACATATTATTTATTATTCTTCTTATTATTACTAAGTATTATTATTATTATTATTATTATTATTATTATTATTATTATTAGTAAGAACAAAATAACAAATACAATGATAAATTGGTAACACTTACAAATATTTCAATTGTGCCGTGTTTGGGAAAATCCCCGCATCTAATTGCTGAATTTCATTGGAGCTTATATCTCTGTAAGCAGGTAAAAAAACAAATTACAACGCAACTTACAATACTTTTAAGATATACGGATAATGATTAGTGTTTATAGAACAGTAATGTAACTGAATTAAAATGGCAAAACTAGTCGAAAAGACAATCAATAGGCCAGACGGCTTAATCAAAATTTCATTGTTATTACGGAGGCAATAAGGTTAAATTAAGGCGACAGTTTTCAAAATAATACAGATGGATCCACGGACAGGAGTTCTTGGCCAATTAGCTACCAACGGGACAGACACCTACTTGTAATAATGTTTTCAAAGAAGGAACTGATTTAGGCACGCTCAAAACGTCTAATTTTTTTGATTATCAAAAGAACAAAGTTTCTTTTACATGGCGAATTAATTTTTTTCTGGCTCTTTGCTTTCTTCTAAGTAAGACAATATTCCAAATAGATAATTTTTTTTCATATCTGGCTGTCGTAATAACCCTAAATCATTACACAGAACATGATACACTTACATCCAGGTACTTTATTTTGTTTGGAAAGGATGTAAATACTTTCAGACTCAGGTATTAACCCCCTGGTTCATGGCACCTTTTCTAAAGTTTACTTCGGTCTTTTCATTAATGACTTTGTTGTGAGGTGGTTACCTTTAGTTTTGTTTTTCAGTGTTGCTATTTTTAAGATTTTGCTAGCTTTATGATGAACAGTTTATAGACTTTTATAGACTTAGAAACTTAAAGACTCAAGGTATTTCCCCATATGATTAGTTCCTGAGTTTTTTTCTAGTATTATCCATTTGAAGTGTTTGTTAAACTAAGTTTTGGTTCTTTGAAGTAGGTTTGTTTGGCGAGTACAGCTGACCTAAGGTTTTACCCACAGTCGAGTTCCTGTTTAGTATGTTTTGTCCTTCTGGGCAGTTTCACTGTTAGCATTTAATTGGTTCTTTGGTATTTGTCGGTTGCGGCTGTGTAGGCTTATCTTACTGTAGCAAAGCCGTTGCGATATAGGTATTCAATAGAACCTCTTCCGGTCAGCGAACTCAAAACAAGTCTACAATTTACTTATTTAATTCGCTGTGTAAGCTAGCAGAGTTAGTTGAGTAGTAGAGTTCTTGTCAGAAGCTTTTGAAGAATAAACTGCTGTCTAAAGAGAACGAACAGAGTCTTGGCCCTCTTCGTTAAAAAGCCAAGCGAGCTACACAAGCCCCCAACAACTTTATTCTCCTTGTAATTTTCCTTCTCATTTTTTTGAACTCTTCTGTTTCAGTTTTAGGACTTTTCTGAAATGATAGTTATATTACTAGAAATACGTATCTCGTATTTTACCTTCGCGAAACTCGGTTTTTAATAGGCCCACTCAAGTTAAGCTGTGTCGTGCGGGGTTAGGAAACTGGACGGCTAACCAGCCGCGAATATCCTGTCTTGAAGAAGCCTACTTAATTCTTTCTTTATGTCTTCTTCTTCATCATCCTCGGAGACCCAGGGACAGTCAGTCGGGTCGAGAGAAAAGGTGCGACGAATGTTTCACGGTGCAAACTGCTGAATGTTGCTGCTGATAGCATCCGAAATGTTTTCCCGAGTTATCGGTAGTTCCTTCGTTTCTGGTTAGGGAATATAGGTAGATATGAAAGTTTCCCTTGCACGCACAACCTTAGTGAACGAACCTGACAGGTATGGCGAGACAAAAGCCGTCGTGTGCGAACACACGAAAAGAACTCAAGATATGCTATTCGTTGTTTGGGCACAAAAATAGAAACATTTTGTCCCTAATCAGGAGCCAGCATTCGCTTCAATTTTTGGAAATGATCTGGTGAAAGTCGGTACCAAGGGGCTCTTCTGCCTTTGCTCTTCGCGCCTTTTCTCTCGAGCCGACTCACTTGCCCTGGGTCTCCGCGGATGTTTCTTCTTCTTCTTTCTGTATTGTCCTGTTTTATATTAAAATATGTTTTGAAAAGCATATTAGCATTATTTCGGCCGCCGGATTTTTTAAAAAGAATATACAAACACAGCAGTTCGCACGCAAGTTCAACTAGGAGCCGAAGTACGGAGCTGGACTTTGATCCATCGGCAGAGAAAGCGCCAAGCTAAACATTGTTTTGTCCACGATATAACATAAATTCCAGCGTGGATTCCAGGAGAAGAAAGCAAGGTTTTGACGGTAAAAAAGCCAAACTGAAACGCACGTCCGACAAACATATCGCGCGACGTAAAGCAACTCTTCTGCGAAGTCAGACGCACTGACCAATGTTCTTTTATCTAAAATTTCGACATTATTTTGAAGCTACTGTCCACCTTTCTTCAACCTCCTCTGTAAAATACTTGTGCAGTCAAAAATCTCTCGCCAAAACTATTTCTTGATTGCCAAAATGGCCGCAAAAAACAGTCAAAACAACGCACCAAGTTAAACTTTGTTGCTTAATGACGTCATAGCGCCACTAACTGGACGCTAAGATATATATATATATATATATATATACATACAAATTCGTTATTTGAGTAGAACGTATTTCGTAGAGCGCTCGACTCAATTGATTGAGGAGCATCAGCTATAACTTCACAGAAGTTCAGGTTTCACGAGTAATCATCGTTTTATTGCTACAGAGCTGTCGTATGGTGCAAGGACCACACTCATCAGGCAATTTTGACGACTGAACTGTTGGAATTGGAAGGCTGGCAGCTAAATACGAAAATTTAAACGGTTGCTATGGTAGATGCGTTACATTCAGGTTATATGAAACTGTTGAAAGGGTTGCTAGGTTAGAAAAACATTATATAAGAGGGATTATCTGTCGTTATAAAAAATGTGATATAAGCGGGTTTTAAGCTACGTTACTGTAACGTTTCCAAGTACATATCGGTTTCTGTGGGGGCATGAACTTGCTAATTCGTTTCTTCTGTTGAGGCTACACAGTTCTTTTTCACAGATGATTATGAACTTTTCATTCAGGCAAAGACTACATTTTTTGTTAATGTTGCTGTAGGGTTTACATTTCTTAAGAATTTTCCATTTAATCTGAAACATATATATATATATCTGTCTGGATTTGATAAAAGGTACCTCCACAAATTTTTAGCAACAGTGTCATTTGAGGCTTGTTCAGTACTTGATCAAATTGTTTTTTTTGTTTGTTTGTTTGTTTTTTTTTAAAATGATCTTTTCAGTACAAAAATCCCCTTAAAAGCCGCAGTAGATCAAAAAACATGTGTTAAATATGCTGTTTAAGTCATCCCCACCCCCCCCCCCCCTCCGCAGCTCTCCCCTACCTATCATTTCCCATAATTCTCTACACTATGACATTTGAAATCAGCGCGCGCGGTAGAAGTTGTTTTCCGTGGTCGGTTAATTTTCTAGGTTTCTTTTTGGCCGCCTGCAGCAAAGTTTTCCGGAAGGCATCATTAAACCTTATGAAGGAACAAGTCTCACGACTGGCAAAGTCTACCGTCGTCCAATATGTTACCGTATTTCGTCTCATTTTGGCTAAACGGGTGAAACACTGATTTCGGACTAGAGACGGAAAGGCATCATATTGCGAGCTCATATTGCGTCTCATTTTGGCTAAACGGGTGAAACACTGTTTTCATTCATTCATTCATGAATGAATGAAAACACTGATATCGGGCTTGAGACCGAAAGGCATCATATTGCGAGCTTTGATGTGGGCGGTGACGAGTCTCTGGCCTCAAAAAATAGCTTTTAGGATTCAAAACTATTCGGCGAGAGAAAAATTGATGCTGATTTCTGACCAGGCCAGACACTTAGTAAAAATTTGTTTTGAAGGCCGGCGTCCATGTGTCCCTTTCAAAACGGCTCGTCTACATCTTGAATAAATGGACTGTGTCAGCAAAGTTTACATGTGATGATTTATGTGGAGAAAGCGAGAGTTATTGAGAGAGAGTAATGTGATGATATTTCGCCCGTATTAAGTGTGGAAACATTGTGTCTGGTTGGTTGTGGATAGTTTTATCAGTGCAGCGAACGTGGTTAATTGTGTGATTTCCTGAAGTTGTTGACAGACCGGCAGATGTCAGGTATGTCGTGGTGCTCGTGTTATAAGAATATTGTGTACAAGCATAAAAACGCCTTGTAAGTGTTAGACAACCGATTGTAGACAACCGATTGTGGGGTCAATAAAGGTGGATTGTAGGTCTGTTTTAGTCAGGCATCTCGCTATGAGCCTCATAGTTTAAGAGACTGAAAGGTCATTTTTTCTGTGCTTTTAAATGCTGTTCATTTCGTTACAAATCTGTCGCTTTTGCCAGGAGCAACTTTTCGTGTGTTGCCAGCGATTAATTCGTCCGTTTTAAGCCCTAACTAGCAACTTTCAACTGCTTTTTATTGACCTTAAGGGTCAAATTGTTAAAACGCAATGGAAATTTCTGGAGGTACCTTTTATCAAATCCAGACAGATGTTGAACATGTATTACACAAATCCAAATTATTATGATTTTTGAACTCGTGAAATGCCACCTGAGACCTCCAAGTAGCTGGCTATCAGTAGTATAACTGGTCAGTTGGGGCGGTTATTTTTAGAATGACGTCAATTACATTGACATCATTCTAAAAATAGCAGACCCCAACTGACCAGGAAATTATTATCGCAAATTATTGTATTCACCTCAAAGAGTATATCATTGTAGACAAGAAATAATAATAAAGTAATGGCTAATGGTTACATCATCACTTAACGTGTAGTCTACCAAATTGTCTCTGTAACTTAGATCTTGGTTCGTAGGTAGGTCCTTTTTCAGATGATACAATTAACATATTAATTTTGTTGTAATCTTCGCTTGAACAAATTTTTCATTTAAAATAAGGCATCAGGATAATCGTAGATATTGCGTAATAATAGCAGTTCTGCTGATTAACGTGGGTTTCATAATCTGCTTCTCCGTCATTTCCTCACACCATACTTTTTGAAATGCAATCCGTTGTAGCTGTAGTTGGTTGGAAAACGGACCACCATAAGAGAATTATTTCTCAGCCATAGTTGTCTTTGGACAAACACGCGGCGGGTTGATTATGCAAAAATCTTCAACTTAAGCCCAGGTATTGTGTAAAAAAAATGCAATTAAGAATTAGCCGTTTAGCTTTTGTCTTTTTTAAAAAAATTAGCGATTAAGACATGGAGTTCCCACTTCGAAAAAAGTCAAGGAATGTTGTTTCTCAATCATCTAGAACATGTTGTATTTCTTTGCGAAATTGTAATTCTCTGTCTATCGACAAACCTATGAAATACCTGTCGCAAAAACTACAAGACGATTCAGAAAAAGAGGGCTCTTTTAACCCTGATTGGATAGTAAACAATCTATTATGTGTTCAACATACAAACGCGCTGTCCGTTCAATCATGATTTCATTCTTAAAAGTTCAGTTTGCTCGGAAAAAAGTCTTAACTCTCACCAATATTCTTTGAAACATTGCACAGCGTCAAAGAAGCCAGTTTTATTGGGCATGTATTCTAACTGACTTAAACATCAACGTGAGTGATTAAGGTTGTGATTAAGGAAGTTGTTTAGAAGTCATTTTGCTACTTTTGGAATCCTACAACTTAGAACATGAAAAATATTCGTTATAATTACATTACAATATTCACAGTTACAGTCAAACCCCGTTATTAATTAAGAACACTTGAGAGTCCATAAAAAGTGGCGGTATCAACGGTCAGTCCGTATCAAGCGGGTCATGTTATTAAAGGGAAAAGAAAGGTCATTTGAACAAAATTCTAAAGGACATTACATCGTCAAGTTAAACATCTCTCACCTTTGCAAAAGCCTTCATTCCCCTGACTAAACCCTCTCAAACACTAAAACGTCGCTCTGCCTAGCTCTATATTACATAAATCAAACTGTTCTCGGCACATTTTGATGCCAAAATAGTCTGTAATTGACGTCTAAAATTGATTCTAACCAGTTTATTGTAGCACTTGAAACATTGGCATGCTATCAGCTGGAGGGCTTTTTTTTTGTATTATTACTTCTATCTTGAAAAAGGAAAGGTATATTACAGCACACAGTTAATAATCAGGTGCTCTCATTAGCGAAGTTGACTTTCTACGAGAGTCTGCTGATTGGATAAGAAGCAAGTGTCCGTTGGCCACATTGACGGGTGTTTGTATTATCGAAGGTTGAATTAAGAGAAAATGTAAGGGCTTTCCCTAAAGGCAAAAACCTGTCCGTCTCAACGGGTGTTTGTAAAGCGAGGTTCTAATAATAAGAGAAAAGATATGTCTTGTTAGTTTAAGTAATGATCCGAGTAAGGTGGATAGCAATTTCTTTTGCTATGCGGCAACGGTGCTTTCCCCACATAGGAATGTTCTCATTTTTACACAGCGAATGCATAAACCTACATTAAGGCCGTTTAAGCAATAAAATGCATTTACACTCCACTTTGAAAGGGTGTTTTTTTGTGTTAAAAGATTTTGACCAATCACAAGAGTTGAAAACAATAGCCAAGAAAAGTTTACAATTTTACATGTTCCCCACATAGGATTTCTTTATTATTCAAACTGAGACCAGATTTTGTTATATGGAAGATGGCTGGAAAGTAAGGATGAATATATGTACTGCTTTATGAAGTTTTGTTAACTTTTGCTGTTTACGCCAATCAGAAGTAAGTACAGACAATAGAAAAGTCAGCACCTTTTTTGCATTCCAACATGTTCGTTGCCGTTGTTGCTATCGTTCTTATCTGGACCGTTTCTTAACGTATTAAGTATGATTAGTGGTATTTTATTTCTTACTTTGCTTCATTCTACAGACGTGATATTGTATTTCACGAGCAAGGTTTTTCTTAACCCTGGGACGTAAAGGAGGAGGGGGAAGGGGGGTTGGATGCCACTCCCACAAGGTTTTTCTGAGTTTTTCCCTAGAGGATAAAACATCAGCACCTGACGTTTTCAGTGGCTGTTCGTTTATCGCTCGCGCAGATTTTGAGATGAGTTTAGTGATGGTCAGTTGCTATGGTTACCAGATATGACGTCATAAGTAGCAGGTAGTCAAGCCAATTTTGGGTGAAAATACATGTTTTTTCAACTTCTTTCAACAATA